>NW_026594428.1:12877141-12993477 GCF_907164565.1 Psammomys obesus
ATTATATTATATTATATTATATTATATTATATTATATTATATTATATATTTTATATATTATTATATATTATATTTACTTATAAGTGAGTATATACCATGTGTGTCTTTCTGCTTCTGGGATACCTCACTCAGGATGATCTTTTCTTTTTTTTGAAAGTGTACTTTCTTTTTTTAAAATTAAATTTTTATTTTTTATGTTAGTTACAGTTTATTAACTTTGTATCCCAGCTGTAGCCCCCTCCCTAATTTCCTCCCAATCCCACCTTTCCTCCCAATCCCACCTTCCCTCCTTCATCTCCTCCCTGCCCCTCTCTAAGTCTACTGATAGGTGAAGTGCTTCCCCCCTTCCATCTGACCCTAGCTTATCAGGTCTCTTTAGGACTGGCTGCAATGTCCTCCTCTGTGGCCTAGCAAGGCTGCTCCTCCCTCGGGGGGAGAGGAGGTCAAAGAGCCAGCCATTGAGTTCATTTCAGAAACAGTCCCTCTTCCCCTTTCTAGGGTACCCACTTGGATACTGAGCTACCAGGGGCTACACAGGATGATCTTTTCTGGATCCCACCATTGCCTACAGATTTCATGATTTCCTTGTTTTTAATTGCTGACTAGCATTCCATTGTGTAAATGTACCACAATTTCTGTATCCATTCCTCAGTTGAGGGACATCTCGGTTGTTTCTTGATTCTGGCTATTAGGAATAAAGCTGTTATAACATGGTTAAGGAAAGGTCCTTGTTGTGTACTTGACCATATTTTGAATTTATGCCTATCATCTGCACTTTTAGTAGCATTTTTTACATTAATAGTTTTAAAAATCTTCTTCCTGAAATCTCCTACACCCTGCTGTTGGAGATTGCTGTTGCTTGTTTGTTCTAAAAATAAATTAGGAGAATTTGGAGGTGTTCATGAACTGGAAGCAGACAGATCACTGACTTGTTTGCTTTAGGGTGGTTTAATGGTGATACTTCAGTTTCTAGCTATTGACATCATAGACTATTTGATATACAGGATTGATTGGTATACTCAATTTCTTAACAAAGTCAGAACATTTTTCTCTTATATGGAAACATTGTCCTAAATCCAGTGTTTGAAATCAAGTTGGAATATAGGTAAAGCCATTATCAAACAGTAAAGGTTTAAAAATGTTGGCAGCCGTTGGCAAATTGCTAGCCCCAAGTCCTTACTGTTGAGAAATTTTCCTTTATGAGAAATTTCTTGCCAATGAGTTTTATTCTATCATGAATTGTTGGTAACATTTTTACGCCTGTCTACAATAGCCTGTCTCCCAGCCCGGAGTGCATGCTACTTGAGTGCAAATTTATATGTTATAATCATTTAAAAGGTTCTCTAACCTTGAACTTCACCCTTTGTAACTATTCAATTCACAATGATTAACTGTTGACCACTCTCACACTCAGGTCAGATAAAGGAAGAGTGTGTTTGTAGCCAAGTGGCAGGGCAATTTTCTTGGTGACATTTAAGAATATAAAATGTATTTTCCTGCTTATAGGAATTCTAAGAAATGGAACATGAAAATCATGACAGTTTATATCAGTTCCATGGCCTATTTATGTGACAAAAATTAATGATTTTAAAAATCAGGCACATGGTTGTTTGGAGGCCAAATAATCTATTTAAATTTTCTTCTTAAAATTATCTGAATTATCCATTTTTTTGTCTCTGTGTAGACAGAACCAGGGTTTCTATTGATGAATCTATATTTTATGCTCCCACCCTGAAACAGCTGTAATTCAGTGATTTGGGAAAATTTAATGAGGTATTGATTGTCTGTTCAATATGCTTTGAAACTGGTACCCAAATTGTGGAAGGCAGTGTTGTTAATGAGAGAGAGAGAGAAAAAAAATGAAAGGTGAATTTCTAATGAAGACAGTAGATGAGTTCCTGTCAACTTGATATAATTTGAACTGGATGCTTTGAATCTGAGAATGAATTATTTAACTGTGGATGACAAACATGAGCTCATTTTGTTCACTTGGAATTTAGAACTGGAAGAGATTTGTACATATCTAGGAAAGCAGAAAAGTTAAAAACTATCTTAGAGATGAATTGTAGTGGCCCACTGTTTTTCAAGCCAATTTTTAGTTGTTCAGACTGGAAGAACAAGAAAAACCTTAGCATAGGCATAGGACTCTGGGGACAGGAAATGAAGGAACGGCTTCTTTTGCATGTTTCCTAAACATTCTCTGGTGGCTCTTAATGAGCTGTATCATTGCATCTTGGCATGAAACACCTCTATAAATTACCAAGATGGAGGGAATTTGAATGAAAGTACTATAGAAGTAGGCACACTGCAAACCCGTCCCCATATGGCATTTGGTTAGATACTGATTTCATGGATGAATGTCTGGTCTCTTGAGGGAGTTAGCCAGCTTTGCAAAAAACTTTTAGAATCACTGATCCAAATATTATACTAAGCAGGTAAACTGATGTTGGCCTGCACATCTAATTAAGCCACTACATTCCTCTCTTCCTTGTTATCTTGACTTCCTTCCATTAAGAAATGGATTGTGTGTCCAGATGTAATGGATTTGGTGTTTCCCATGAGCACCGAATGCTTGTATTACAGAACAGATTAGAAACAAGAAGGATGGAGTGGTGGGCCATACAAAGAAATGACCCGGAAGCAAAACAGCAGAGGCTGATAAGTCACAGGCGGAATTTCCTTTAAGTCCCTGCATACTGAGAGGTTCCAAAGCCGTGGAAATCCTTAGGAAGAAACTAGCAGCCATCCATTCTGAAGACTCAACTGGCTTTTCTTACCTCCAAGAGATTTCCATACTTTTAAATTTCTCTCAGTTTGTTGGTTTCAGGCAGATTCCTTTAAGACAATGGCTCTTGTATCAAAGGTGCATTTTGCCTCCTCTCTGGGGGCATTTTAGTTGTCATAACTGGAGAGAAGGGAGATGTCACTGGCATTTAGTGAATAGAGGTCAAGGATGTTGATAGTCCCCGCAAGAAAGATTGATGTAGCCTCAATGTCAAGGGTGGGAAATGCTGAAAAGAGACCAATTCTCATGGATAGATAGAGCTAATAGGACACTAGCAATGACTTAATGGCAACCAACGAAATGAAGGAATAAATCCAAGCAAGAAGAGGTAAGAATGTGACTGGTTAAAGCAATGAACTTGACAGGTATATGGTGTCATACAGCATTAAGTTTGGACCGTGTGGCTCAGAATCACTTTGGCCAACTGCTGAGATCTGATTTGCATTTAATGGAATGTTTAAATAGAGTGTATAGTTATAATAAATACAAACAATGGCAGTAAGTTTTTAAAATGAATTTCTTTCTTCCATTGCCAGGTAATTATCATTTCCTCAACACCTTCTTTGCCCTGGCACCATGTTCAATATGTTTAAAAATCCATTTACCTTTGTATTCTTTATGTTTTAAAGCAACCTGCAATAGCATTAATAGGTAAGTTAGTTATTCCAGAAAGATTAGATACTTCAGCTATGCACCTTGTTTGATTTCTAAAAAAAATCAGTACAGGAGAGATTAATGTGTGGAATGAAAAAATTTCCAGATTGTCTTTGCACGTGCTTCATGCACATAAAATATTAACAACCTTAAGGACTTTAAAGGCATCTGTATATCACAGTCCTGAAGAGCATTCTTCTTGGTCTGCTTTTAGGGTCTAAAAGAAGTTTGTTAGGTGTTAGAAAGTGGCCAAGAGTTCTCCCAATGTGCTAAAAAGCTTTGGTTTCATTCTTAGTACTGTAATAAACAGACAAAAAATTAAATAAAGTAGGAGGTTGACGTTAATGACCACAATGTTC
Source organism: Psammomys obesus (assembly GCF_907164565.1). NCBI lineage: Eukaryota > Metazoa > Chordata > Mammalia > Rodentia > Muridae > Psammomys > Psammomys obesus. The sequence goes on from NW_026594428.1 coordinate 12,880,940, forward strand.
TCTTCTTACCTAAGAGTCAAGATCTTGTCCTTTCCTGTGGTCAGTTAGGGTTGACAGAATTGGCTTTGCTGCCCATTTATCATGGAGAGTCGAAGAGACTAGAAAAGAATTAGATGCTTAACTTTCATTGATAATTTCTTACATGACAATTGTCTATGTGTGTATGATACATTTGGCTACACTCAGCCCCCAACCCTCTCTTGTTGCCCTTCTCTGCCTACTACCTCCCCTCCTACCACGTCCTCATTTCACTCATTTGTTTTGGCTTTGTCATCTACAGTGTTATCTGGGACTGTTGCATCGGGCACAGGTGCAGAGGTCTTTGGAGCATGAGTAACTCAGCACTGGCTGTACCACTGAAGACAGAGTAATTTTCTCTCCTCTAGCAGCCTCAAATGCCGTAATATACGCAAAACTGTTAAACTATATGCTTAGGATTATTTTTTAATGGGATGAGTTACATATCTTGCACAATAATATAAACACTCTGTAGCTGTGAATAAATTAAGAATCACTACAGTTGGCTGTGATATCAAAAATGTTATTCTCTGATTTATTTTTCTGTGATTAGGATTGGAATTTTGGTGCCTTACACATACTAGGTAGGTGTTCTATGGCCCAGTTACACACAGAGAGCTATTAACTCTAAAGAGTGAAATTCTATCCCGTAATTCGAGACACTGAAGTAGACCTTGGGAGCTACAGACAAATGTATGCTATAGGTCAGAGAAAGAAGAGCAAGGCGAACAGCATGGAAAGGTGAGCATTCCTGTCGTCGTCCCTACTCAAAGAAGAGGTCGCAGACAGAGGAGAGTTGTTTTGAGATCTCATCTGTCAGAACTACATGTTGTGTTCTAGTGGATGACAGCATTCTCTCTCTCTCTCCAGATTTTGGAGCCAGTGAAGAGATCGACAAGAGAAGTAGGACAGACGGGGATTAAAGAGAAAGTTGGCATTATGATTGACTAAACTGATGGGAAAACATGGCTTTAAATGTGGGCCAAATAGCCTTAGTAACACTTCATCTGAATCGAAAAGCCTTGAGCCAGCAGTCTTAGGGCTAGCCAGATAACTGAAGTGAGAAGCCTTGAACCAGCAAGTCCCAGGGAAAGCCAGATAACCACTAGTGAGCAAGCTGCTTCAGCCTACTGGTCAGAGCCTTCGATTTGCTTGTAGTGATGGAGTTTCTGAAGATGAACCTGGTATTACTTCATTTTGTCTCTCAACCCACCAACTAGATATTCCCTTTTCCTACTGGTGACAGTAAGTGACGGGCAGAGAACAGTTTGTTTCAGTAATTGTCCCTTTAGGGTGCTGGATAGATAGTCTCTATTATTTTTAGAACAAAGGGAGATACAAATGAAGTTTTTCTTTTTAATTTTTTATTAGTATCATTTATTACAATTTATTCAATTTGTAGCTCAGCTGAGGTTCCCTCCATCATCTCCTCCCAACCCCACCCTCTGCCTACTATGTTCCTCCCCTAGTCCACTGATAAGGAAGGTCTTCCTCCCCTTCTATTTTACCCTAGTATATCAGGTCTCATCAGGACTGGCTGCATTGTCTTCCTCTGTGGCCTGGCAAGGCTGCTCCTCCCAGGGGGGTGGTAATTAGAGAGTCAGCCATTGAGTTCATGCCAGAGAAAGTCCCTGCTCCCCTACTAAGAAACCCATTTGGAGAGTGAGTCTCTAGGCTATATCTGAGCAAGGGTTTTAGGTCCTCTCCATGTATTGTCCTTGGTTTGGGTATCAGTCATTTTGAGAAAGAACAGAAAGCCTAGACTTGAGAGACATGATATTTTCAAGAAGCAGAAAGGGTCTTGTTTCCAGGGTCACCTGATATATTAACCAGTTTGATCACTCTAGATTTATATCTGATATTCTGGGGTAGCTATTAATAGAATGAGCTGTATTCGTTCTCAGTTGTGTCTTGTTTGGATAAGCCTGTCTATGTTTTTGATTTAAGGTTTTTTTTTTTTTTTTTTTTTTAAAGAAGAATGGATTTACCATTACACATATAATTAGTTCTACAGAGGTCTATGCCAAGCTAATTGCTTTCAAGGAGAATGAATTGATTGCAGTAATAAATCAGTCTTCAATAGGTTCTCTGAGTCTATAGAAGGGCTAATAAAGAGTTAAAAAGTAGAGGCCCAGTACAGGTTGAAGAGATGAATGAGTGGGTAGAGTTGGAGTGGTGAGTATGTTTCTCAGGCATCCATGTATCAGCTGCACACAAATTATCAGGATCATCTCATACCCAGATGCTCTTGTTCCAACAATTTTCCTCTTTCTTGACTTTCTGAGGTAGATAATGACATTTGAAAAATGTTGGTATTTCAAAAAATTTTTTTGAAACATTCCTTCTATTCTTGATTTATACTTTTTATTTTATTTTTTTGTATTGTTGGAATGTATTTGCTTTTGTTCGCACTCAAAGAACCCCATTCAGGGTTAGCCAGCTGATAGCCTTTAGTAAACACTTGCTAAACCAATGAATGGATGGTCAAGTGGAGAGTTATGCAATTTACTAACACGGTGTAGAGTCAGGCCTTCCATCTCCCACTCCCAGCCCTACCATAGAGACCCTCTTATTTCACTGCTCTTGATCAAAATGTACCAGGAGAAAAGCTGAATAGTGGTCTAGAGAGCACTGGGGTTCTGTCTGCAGTATCACTGTTTTCCAAGGAGCTACAGTATCACCTTACCCTATAAAAAGTTGGCAGAACTGTTGTTAGTGCCTGTGAAGAGGAAAGTCATGGCTGGAGCAGCCAGAGTATAGGCAGGCAGGCAGGGTCCTGTGTAAGCAAAGAGGTAAGCAACAAGGTCTTAGGAAGGAGCTTCGTGCTTCTCCTTGGTCAAGAGTCCAGGCCTATGTCAGCTGATCACAACCTTCATGCTTCTGACGCTAGTTAATAACAAGACCCTACCCTTTTTATACCTGGAAATAAATAGTCTGCCCTTCACTTACACCGGGGTTGGACATGCTTCGCTTTTGAAACTTACTTGTCCTTAGGATGAAGGACGAAACTTGGAGACCCTACAGTCTTCTTTATACTTTCTTTTTTAATTTTTATTAATTACACTTTATTCACTTTGTATCCCTCCATAAGCCCCTCCCACCTCCCCTCCCGATCCCACCCTCCCATCCCCTTCTTCATGCATGCCCCTCCCCAAGTCCACTGATAGGGGAGGTCCCCCTCTCCTTCCTTCTGATCTTAGTCTATCAGATCTCATCAGGAGTGGCTGCATTATACTTTCACTGTAGCAGCATCATTCTGAGCGCATGAGTCGTATGGGGACGCCTTGTAACTACTAGGGGTTATACACGGACTGGAAATTTATCACCCACAGCCACTCATAATGACATAAAGTAAGATAATGACAAATAATTAAGAAAAGAAATCTCTATGGAAATGGCTGCTATGTGGAAGAAGGTTTCTATAGATAGTGAGATAAAGAAAGGCAGGTACCACAGAGGTTTTTTTTTTTTTTTTTTTTTTTTTTTTTTGTTTTTGTTTTTTTTTTTTTTTTAATGGGGGAGGAGCCTTAGCATCCGGGCAAGAAGATGAGGCAAGGGCATGCTTCAAGCTAAATGCGGTGCTGCTTTACCAGGGAGCCTGGGATCTGTGGCATCTCATGATTTATACTTTTTAAATACTTAATTAGAATATCTTATTTTCCAGCTACTATTTGTTGCCAATTATCTTAAGTATTACTTACCATTTTATTTTTAAGTGAGGTAAAGCTGGCAAGCAAGTGAAAATCATTGTATAAAAACAAACTCCTGTAGGGCATTTGGTATGACTCTCCATATTATGTTGTCAGACCCTGCTTGCTATAGCCCATTGAATTAATATTGTGGCACAGCGAAGAGAACATAGATATGTCAAAGTAAATAACCTTTCTCTGCTCCTTCCTTTTCAATGTGCTTTCAGGAAAGATGCTTGGTGCAAAGGTCACAGAAGACTGTGGGCCCACTTACTTATTGTGACTAAGATAGATAGGAAACCCAGAGTCACTTAATACTGACACTACTTATTGTTAAAATAAAAGTACAGATGTGATTTAGCTGATAAAGAACCATGGCTCTGATGTCTTGTGAGCTACTCTGCACAGTTTCCTGGCTATCCTCTGGATCTCTGGGTCCCTCAAGATAGACCAATGGGAATCAGTATTGACATAGTAAGAGGCTACTTGGGCCTCTCCCCACCCTGTTCTCATTTGCTGTAGCCTGTGTGGTAGATGGTTGCATACAACACCAGTTTCTCCCCTGATTGTCCTCTTCAAGGGGCAAGACTGCATAGTGTGTATGTGTGTGTGTGTTTGTGTATTCATCATTGTCTATTGTCTTTTAGGGTATGCCTAAATAAGTTTGCTTCTCATAAGGTAGGTTAATTATTTAGTGTTGATAGTTTAGTGTTCATAGCAGGCACCTTTAGAAGTATTTTATTCAATGAAAATATTAGCTAGTTTCTGGCAGATGGTCATCTAATTTTTGTATTACTTTGGCAATGGAAAGTTTACTATCCCTGGAGGTAATTTCCCCCATGAAGTAAATAGGTAGACTGACCTACATTCATTTCATCATAATGATCTTCATCATAGAGAGCTGGCTATCTATGATAGTCAGCAATAAGATTAACCTCACTGAAGATGGTTTTCTGGATGATCTCTTCTTACTAACTTTCTCCATATTCATATTTATGAATATTTCCTCACATTTAAGAAATGTCACAAACCTAAGGAGATGACCTGGTTATGATCCCTGACCTTGGTTGAGGAAAATGATTTGTACATTTTGAAGCATCCAGCTATTCTAAAGTCATTCCTGTCAAAGGAAAGGATGGATGGATAGAAGCAAAAATGAAAAACGTTGTGAAACCTTTTCTATTAGACTTTATAGAAAATACCCCAGTGATAAAAACTTCATGAACTTTGACTGACTTATTTTAATATTTTGTCATAGCAGTAATGAAGAGTGTCTCTTCAGTCCCAGATGAAATCCCTGTAGCCATTTTAAGTCATTTGTTCCTGTAATACTTTAGGTGTGTTCCCTTTGTCTTGTTCCATTCCAAGATTGGCCTTTGTACTGATCAGGCAGAGGCAGAAAGAAGACCAAACATAGAGTCTTCAAAATATGAAACACAAAAAAATATGTTCAACATCCAGAAAATGCAAAATCAAACTACTTTGAGAGTTCATCTTACCCCAGAGAGAATGGTCTAGAAAAATAAAACAACAGCAGATTCTGGCAAGGATTCAGGGAAAGAATGACACATATTCATTTCTGAGGAGAGAGTTTTTGAATTGTGGTTTCTGGATTCAGCCAACTACAAACACGGCCAGACCCTACTCTGAACAATTCTTCTGATCCTTTTTCTTTAACTAAAGCCCCACCTCTGCAGACACCTCTTGCAGGACTCTAGTCTCCACATCATAGATGAAGCTTTGTTCCAGGGAAAGTTTTTGTTCATAAAGCAATTAAAACTCTTGGGTGGGCTCATCCTATGGTGATGATGCTTTAAGCCCTGTTTAATGGTGAGCATTGCTAAGCAGGGGTGGTTATACCAGAACAACTGATGTTCTGTGTGTTTCACGCTGCCGTTTGATCACGTAACTCCCTCTAAACACTGCTGCTCTCAACTATCAGGCTTGAAATTCTGTTCATTTTCTGAATTGACTGCTGTTCAAGACTGAATTGTACACCAGCCATGGCTTTCAGCTTATGAAAACTCAATATATCTACTGCCCTGCTGAGGCAGAAGGGGACAACAGGGATTAATATTTTATCATTTTAAAATGCCTCCAAGATACAGTCTGACTCACCCTCATAACAGAAGTGGGAGACAGGAAGGAAGCAGGTAAATGTGTACTTCACACAGTTTTTACTTAATGGTAAATTTAGTGTTGTTTGGTTCAAGTTGAAAAATGATGAAATTATTCATGGGGAATCTAATTTGAGATCATCATTCTTGATGACATTTATGACTTGCTGCTGGCAAGAACTTTGTTACAGTACTGTGACGAATGCTCTATTTTTTATTTGAAGGTGACACTATTGTCCCCACATAATCTGCATGTGAGTTTTGCAGCATTTTTCTAATAGGAGGGACAAACTTTCATTTGGGCATTTTTGCTTTCCCTTGCCATTAAGACGATGGACACACATTTCTGATGCCTGGCTTAGGATAAGTGTTACAGTCATCACCACAAGCAGAGAAAAACAAATTGCTTTCTTAGGGATTTGAACTTTTGCCACTGGCCTCATTAGTATGGTGTGCTAACCAACTAGGGTAGCCACAGGCATGCAATTATAAAACAGCATGAATCAAACTCGATGCAGGGCCCTGAAATTTAACCTTTGAATATGTCCATTAGCCTTGACATATCTCTATGGAAGAGTACGACCTTTCTCTAAAGACATTTACTGCAAAAAGGGAGTGCTGTTATCCTTCATAGAAATTTAATTTTTAGATAATAAAAATACAAAGATAAGTGAATACTGGAGGACTGAAATTTGTGTTTCTATAATACTAGGTGTTCATTTTTGAACAATATTTGCAACTATGTCATTTATGTGTCAACTTTATGTCAATATTTCATTCTGATGTTAAAGACATCCTTGAGTCACATTTGAATTTATATTTATTAACATGGGTGAATAATTAACATTTTATCACTAGATCACAAATATCAACACAGTCCTTGCAACAGCATCTTCATCGGTATGCCAGACAGAAAAATCTCTAAAAGAAAGTATTAGTTCAAAAAGAAAAGAGAATTCTTTTCGGTCAATACTTTCTTGAAAATTATTTTGAAAGGAAAATGCCTAATTACAATTATTAATAATCATAAGATAGAACAAATAAATATAAAAGCATCAAAGGAAGTTAAGATATAATAGATACACTCTGATGTTTATAAGCTGGGAATAACTTGATTTTTTTTTTTTTTGACTGTCATGCAGCTTCCTCTGTTTCTTTCACTCCCTCATTTGGTCAGTCATCAATTCCTGCTGATTCCATATTCCTAATTTTTTTTTAATTCAAAATTTCTGTCAGGGCATCCCCAGTTTCTCACATGGAGCATGACAATAGCTCCCATCTGTTTCCTGCCTCCAGGCCTCTGTCCCTTTAACTAATTTCCCATATTTCATAAACTGCAAATGAAATTATGTTGCTGCCCCACTTTAGTTCCTCCTTAGGACTCTGAGAGCTTTTATCTCGGAGTCTGCAGTCTTTTCCTTCAGAGGCAGCCGCTTACAGGGATGTGGTGTGGACAGTGTCTTTGTATGCACATCATAAGCATTTTGGAAGACATCATCTCACATAGTGAAAGACCTCAAATTTAGTTTTCTTGCCTTAACTGTAAAATATATGATGGAAATAACATCATTATGTTGAATAGGTTCATGTTAAATCAGAAGTGTAAATATTTAACATTTCTAATTATTATAATTTTTCTTAATACCTGCTCATTTTGTTTTTTATTTTATATTAGTTTATTTACTTTATATCCCAAGGGTATCCTCTCCTCCTTCCAGTCCCCCCAACCTCTTCCTCTACTCCCTCCTACCCCCTCTCCTTTCCCTAGAAATATGAAGCCACCTCCTTTCATATCAACCTTCCCTAGCATGTCAAGTCACATCAGGACTGAGCATATCTTCATTCCCTGAGGCCAGGCAAGGTAGCCCTGCCAGGGAGAAGTGATCCAAAAGCAGGCAATGGAGTCTCCCACTTGTCAGGTGCCCCATATGAAGACCAAGCTGCCCATAGGCTACATGGTTGCAGGGGGCCTAGGTCCAGATCATGCACGCTCCTTAGTTGATGTTTCAGTCTCTGAAAGCCACCATGGTACTGGGTTAGTTGTCTCTGTTGGTTTTCTTGTGAGGTTCCTGTCTCCTCCCAAGTCCTTCTATTTTTTTCCCCCAGTACTTACACAGGGCCTCCAGAATTCTGCCCCATGTTTGGCTGCAATCCTAGTATCTGTCTTGATTCTCTGCTGACCATTTTGGCAAGAAGGAACCTAAGCAGGAAAAATAATGTTAACTGCTTGCAACTGAAAGCCATGGTCCAAACAATGCAGCATATTATCCAGTCCTCCAAACATACCTGCAACCTTTGTTGCCTGAACTTTTTGCCAGGAAAACATAGATAAATAACTCCTTTCTGCCACATCCTTCACCCAAGATTGTGTGCAAACCGAAGTCTAATTCCATCAAAGCCTAACTTGGAGAATCAATGAGTTTATTTGATTTACTTACAGACCATGGGTGAGCAGTAATTTACACACTCCAAAGCAGCCATACTATTGAAAAGTTTCACCCAGCACAGATGATGCCTTCCTTATCACTGTATAAATGGAGTCTCTCAATTAGTTAACATTCTAGAGTCTATATAACTATAGCACCTCCTGAGGTCATGGGAGCACATACAACTAAGACATACTCACATATAGCTAACAAAGAGTCATGCAAGGGAATGGCTGGATTTTCAGGGGGTGTTGATGGTTATTAATATTTATTATTGATTTATCTTTTAGTTAAACAGTGGTTGTTTCAAACCAGCTGTACACACAAATCATCACACATTAACCTAGAATACAATGATGGACAATAATTACTCCATCCTAAACCTCCTAGCCTGCCTAGCTTCCTCCCATTCAGATTTCCAACCTTATGCTTGCTTTTTAGTCGTATCTTAAGTCTTGTTCATCTCTCCTGGTGTTTCCAGGTCCTCTCCTCTCAGATATTTCTCCTCTCACCCTCTTCTCACTCTTTTCTTTCTCCTCCCCTCCAGACAAGGACGTCCCACCCTATTCTCTCCATTGCTCAGCATTGACTGGCTGTTTTATTGGCAATACAGAGAACAAATGGTAGCATGTTTACACAAACTTGAGACAGGTGATGCTTGGAATAAACATAACAATACAATGTCTGGATTGAAACCAGACAGTGTGTTAGAGAAATCAGCACATGAATGAACAAGGGTAAATTGTATACATTCCACAAGAACATTATACCAACACAGGGGAGAGTCCAATGATCCTTCACATTTCTTGTACAAGGAACATCAACAGCCAGCCAGACTGATTGAAAGTCTATTGTGAGTATCCATAATTGCTCTGGTAAAGACTGCAGCTGTTATCATTCTAGCTGATAATCATTCCAGCTGAATGCTGTAATTGCACAGTATTTATGCCTTGTGTTACATTAGTTTTCCTAGAGAGATAAAAAGGCATGTCTACTCATATAGACCATAAGATCAAAGAAAAGAGTTTATCTAAGTCCAGCTTAGTGAAATATTCAGTTTATTGGTATTATTTGCAGGGTGACTTGTGGACAGCTAATTCATTACAAGTCCCAACCCACTATGTTGAGATAGCTGTAGAATTCTAACCTCTAGTCAGCCTTTTAGCTCCCATATATGATAGCACCCTCAACATCATGCTCAACTTGTGACATGAGGGTGTCAAATCTAGAATCTAATGTGAAAATATAGTAACAACTTCAATAACCTAGAAGTAAATATTACGAGTTTCATTATGACTACAGTGGATGTAGCCATCCTTCATTGTGTTGTTTTCTTATGTCACTGTCATAACTTTGGGCCAATGTAGTTTGTGGGTTACCATAGTTAGTATGCTTAATGACAGGGGATAGTCACCTGATAACCAAAAGAAATAGCTCTTCAACACTATAAGGGATCAGAGAATGGATATCAGCCCACTGAACTCTAGAAAAAGAAATGAACACCTCAAAATAAGAGGCACTTGGAACTGTAGATAGATATGACCAAAGGAGAATATCTTTATGATACATTATAATCAAACTGTTAACAATACAAAGCAAACAAATAATATTCCAGCGTGTAAGTGGAACTGGTGAGATGGCTTGGTGAGTAAAAGGACCTTCTGCTGAGCCTGATAACCTCAGTTTGACCCCTGAGATCATATGACAGAAGGAGAGAAATTACTCCTCTGATCTCCACAGCACATGCTTGCTATGGTGAAACACATACACACACACATGCACACACATACACACACACATACACACACACTGAATGAGTGAATGAATAGAAAAAAAGTATTTTAAGGGAAAATGCTTACTTATATATGAAGGCAGGACCATCAGAAGAGCACCAAATTATTTGTCAGCCACCCTAAAATTTACAGAAGGCTTGAATGATATAGTTTAATTCCTGAAAGTCAATAACTGTAAACCAAGATTGTTGTACCCAGGAAAGTTGTCACTTAAAGTTGATGGAGAAATAACATCATATATTCACTTAAAAATGAAAATAAACATATGTTAATTTTAAAATGTAATTAAAAAAGGTAATTCATGCTGACCTGGCAGTCATATGGAAAATACTAAAAGGAACTCTATAAACGGGGGGGGGGGGGGGGGAGGAAGAAAGAAATATTGTTCACATAAAAGTATAAATATAGTTTATATATAAGAAATATAGCCTATACTATAAAGAATACATTTTATGAGATGACTAGAAAAAGAGTTGGTAAGGAAACCATTATGTACAATACAGTAAATCAGAAAGAAGAAAAGAACAACCCATAATCCAATCAGCCAGAAAACTACCAAAACCCCAGAACAAATCGAAAACCCCTCTCAATAAAAAAAAAAAATCCCTAAATGCAAGTGACATCATCAATTAGAAGATTCAGTCTAATTGAGATAAAAAATATGACTCAACTGTCTGTTGAGCTTAAGAAACACACCTCACTAGCAAACACATTCAAATTCTTTGCTAGTCAAGGGGTAAGACTCACCTTATTATGTAAATAGAGGCTATAAGCAAGCTGGTGTAGCTGGACTAATCTAATAAAGTAGATTTCAAACCAAATCTAGGAGGAAGAGATAAAGAAAGCCACTACATAGTAATAAAGGGAACAATTAATTAGAAATATGTAACAACTATAAACATGTATAAAACTGGGGCCTCCAGTTTTATATAATAAAACAGCATAAGGCATGAAAAGTCATATAGGTTCTCATATAATAACAGTGTGAGACTTTACTATAGTATTGTTATTTTTAAATAGGTTTTCCAAATTAAATACCCACAGAGAACTTCACATTTAAAATACATCATAGATAAATTTGGTTTAACAGATATCTATAGAAAATCCTATCCACAGATAATGTACATCCTTTTCAGTGGTGTGTGGAATTGGCTCTAAAATTGATAACTTCTCTTTATTTTCTACCTCATTTATATGGAGACTAAGCAGCTCCTGGTGGAACATTCTGCTTTCCTTCTTCCTGTGAACCTCCCTACACTCCTTGTTTATTTCCATTGATGAGCAACAGCTCTTGATACCCAGAAACACATTTTGTCTGAACCCTCAAGGGCCATACCTATCAGGTCCACAGCTACCACTCTCTCCTAAAAGAGAGGAAAGAGAAACCAAGGAACAAAACACCCATTTAACAAAGATAAAACCAGTTATCAGCATGTAGAACTATAATCTTCCCAATCCTAGATGCCTAGATGCCAGCATAAAAACACAATCAGTAACAGCCAGGATGATATGTCTCCACCAGAGCCCTGAAACCCTACCACAGAAGGCCCTGAATATTCTAACATAGCTGAAGCACAGAAAAAGAGTTCAAAACAGCCCCTGAGAATATGGTCAAGGCCCTTAAAAAGAAAATAAAGAGGAAATTTTATAGTTATAAGTGGATATATTTAAACATTCAGAGAGAGGACTGGCAAGATGGCTCAGTGTGTAGGAAACCATCACCAAGTCTTAACCTGAATTTGATTCCTAGCACTCACTCCTGTAGCTTATCCCCTGATTTTCACATTTGTGCTGTGGTGTATGTGTGTGTGTGTGTACATGCACGCATGCACACACAAAATAAACAATTGCATAATTTTTAAAAATTCAGAGATATTTTAAATAAATAACTTAAGTGTTCCCTTTCACCACTTTTGTTTTTTTTACATTATTCCTACCTCCCACCTAATTTAAAAGCAACCATTATTAAGTATGAATCCTCTAGTTTTTATTTATTTATTTTCTATCTGTTAATCCATTTATGAACCATTTTTTATTTTTGAAAATTATTATTATTTTTTAATTTTTCTTTATTAATTACACTTTACTCACTTTGTATCCTCCCGTGATTCCCTCCCTCTTCCCGTCCCAATCCCTCCCTTCTTCCACCCTCTGCATGCATGCCCCTCCCCAAGTCCAGTGATAGGGGAGGACTCCTTTTCTTTTCTTCTGCTCCTAGTCAATTAGGTCTCATCAGGAGTGGCTGCCTTGTCCTCTTCTGTGGCCTGGTAATGCTGCTTCCCCCTCAGGGGGAGGTAATTAAAGAGCAGGCCAATCAGTTCATGTCAGAGACAGTCCCTGTTCCTATTACAATGGAACTCACTTGGATACTGAACTGCCATGGGCTACATCTGTGAAGGAGAAAAGAGGGAACAAGTCAGGAGCCTGACACAGAGGACCTCTGAAAGGCTCTGCCCTGCAGACTATCAATGCAGATGCTGAGACTTATGGGCAACCTTTGGGCAAAGTGCATGGAATCTTATGAAACAAGTGGGAAACAGTAAGATCTGGAGAGAACAGGAACTCCACAAGAAGAGCAACAGAACCAAAAAATCTGAGCACAGGGGTCTTTCCTGAGACTGATACTCTAACCAAGGACTATGCAGGGAGATAACCTAAGATCCAGTTTTTATTTTTTAACATGAATGTTTATTAAAAGACAGTTGAGAGCACTGTTTTATGCTTCTAAAATCATAAATGTTTATACACATGAAGTTCAGCAAATCCCATGCTACTATGTGATTCCTAAGTATCTTCCAAATAGTTTAGGTTGTTTGGTCCAGGGATCCTCCCAGGAGGCTAGAACAGATCCCACATGGTCATGGTCACATCTGCTTTATCCACTACTGTGCTCCACACAGGGACATTCCATTAAAGGTTTTCAATCAATGCTAGCTGAATACACTGGGAAAATATTGATCAGAGGACTCTCCGCGGGCAAGCTCTAGCAGTACCTCGTGGACTGACAGACACTGTAATGTTCTGATGGCCATGAGAGTTCTGAGACCCCAGAGCTGTTGAGGAAGATCAATGACAGTCTTTTTTGGGGGTGGGGTGGGTGGAGGGTGTGTTGTAAGAGAACATTAATGGTGTTTGAGACCAGACTTCAAGGCAAAGCTCTTTAGGATGTTTTAATGATCAGTGAATGACTTAATGAATGTTGAACTGCAGGCGATTAACCCTTACTCTGACCTCTATTAGCTGTGAATTAAGACAGGGATGTAGGTTGCTAAGAAGGGATCTGAGTAAATATGGAAAGTAATTAAGCTTCTGTGGGTTCCCAGATTTTTGCAATTTCCATTGTAGTGATCTATGTTATTGCTGAGGAGGGTTGATGACTCTGAATTCAGGAAGAAAAGGTTTGTTATTTTCAGGTCCTAAATTTGCATGTGAATGCATACCTGTTTCCTCTCTCTATGAGGAAGGAGGTGAGAAGGCAGTTTCAATAGTTGTAAAATTGATGATAGTGGAGAGTAACCGTATGCTTTCAGCTGTAAGATACAGTTGTCTGGAAGACTTAGCTTTTGTTTTCAGCTAAATAAGCTTCTATACTTGGCCAAGGGCAAATCAACAATTTTTCATCTTCTCAGGAGAATGAGGAAAGACACATGCTTCTCTCAATATGTAAGATACCTGGGTAGGTGGTACAGTGCTGAACTATGAATTTTAAATCATTGGTTTTTTGAATGGCTATGAAGCATCAGGAATTCTCTGGGTCAACAGATTCACCCACTGAGGTTTTAAGTTTGTTTGTAATTTGTAAATTTTAAGCCAATAAAAAAGTCATTCCAGAATAGTGATTATTTCCTTTACTCTCATTAGATCTTCCAGTATATAATGTCAAAATTTTGGAGATTGTTTAATCTTTTTTTTTTAATTTTTTTTTTAAATTCACTTTACATCCTTGTTGTAGTCCTATCCCTCCTTCCCTTCCAGTGTCTCCTCCCTCCTCCTCCCCTTTCCTCAGAAAAGGGGAGTTCCCTTCCCCACCCAGCCTAGCTGGGTAACATCAAGACTAAGCTTCCCCTGTGGCCTGGTAAGGCAGTCCCACCAGAGGGGAAAGTGATCAAAAAGTTGGCAAGTTAGTCCTTGTCTGAAGCAGCCCCCACTTCCCTTATTAGAGGAACAACATGAAGCCATCTGCTGCATCTTTGTAGGGGCCTAGGTCCAGTTCATGCATTGTTCTTGATTGATGCTTCCATCTCAACAAGCCACTTTGGGCCCTGGTTTCTTGGTCCTGTTGGTCTTATGGAGCTCCTGTCACCTCCAGATCCTTTTCTCTTTCCTCCCACTTTCACATCACCCAATGTGTGGCTGTGAGACTTGGCCTCTGTTTTGAGGTGCTCTTGGGTGGCACCTCTCAGAGGACAAACTCTGTCAGGCTCCTATCTGCAAGTATAACAGAGCATTGTTCATGGTGTCAGAGGTCAGTGCTCTCTGATAGGGTGGGTCTTTGGTTGGGCCATGCATTTGGTTGGGCGTACCCTCAATCTCTGCTCTATCTGCTCTATCTTTATTCCTGCACATATTGTTGGCAGGGTAAATTTTAGGTCAAAGCTTTTGTGGGTAGGTTGGTGTTCCCTCTGCTAGGAGACTAGTCTAGTTAGTGGGTTATACTCTTTAGTTTCTCTGGCCTTTGCTACTAGGGATCCCTGCTTGAGTATCCCTCATATCCTGCCAGGAGCCTATCCTGACTTAGGTCTCCAGAGATAAGATATCTTGCTTGTCACAGAGATACCCCACACTCAGTTTCTCTTTTCTCTATAGTCCTTTCGTTTTCTCACCCTTGCTCTCCCCAGGTCTGTTCTCCACCCTCTTAACTCTCTGCACCCCCTCTCCTACCTTGTTTCCTCTCTTCAGCCACTACCTCTGCCTATTCTGTCTTCCCTTCTGGTGAGATTTATGCATCCTCTTTTGGTTCTTTTATGTTAGTTATCTTCTTTGAGTCTGTGCCTCATAGTATGCTTATCCTGTATAATATGACTAAAATTCACTTATAAGTGAGTACATACCATGTATGTCTTTCTGCTTCTGGGTTACCTCACTCAGAATGATCTTTTCTAGTTCTGTTTATTTGTCTGTAAATTTTGTGATTTCTTTGTTTTTAATAGATGAGTTGTATTCCATTGTATAAATGTGCCGCAGTTTCTTTATCCATTTTTCAGTTGAGGAACATCTAGGTTGTTTTCAGATTCTAGCTATTTGAATAAAGCTGCTATAAACATTGTTGAGCAAGTGTCCTTGTTGTATGGTGGTTCATCTTTTGGATATATGTCCAGGAGTGGTATAGCTGGGTCTTGAGTTAAAGCTATTTCCAGTTTTCTGAGAAAGTGCCAGATTGATTTCCAGAGTGGTTGTACAAGTTTACACTCTCACCAGCAATGGATTAGTGTTCCCCTTTCTCCATATCCTCACCAGCATGTATTGTCACTTGAGTTTTTGATCTTAGCTATTCTGACTATTATGAGATGGAATCTCAAGAGTTGTTTTGATTCTCATTTCCCTCATGACTAAGGAGGTTGAGCATTTCTTCAAATGCTTCTCTGTCATTTGAGATTCCTCTATTGAAAATTCTTTTTTTAGCTCTGTGCCCATTTTTTGGTTCTTTGGTGTTTGATATCTTGAGTTCATTATATATTTTCGATTTTAGTCCTTTTTCATATGTAGGATTGGTGAAGATCTTCTCCCAATCTGTAGACTGTTATTTCATTCTATTGACAATGTCCTTTGCCTTGCAGAAGCTTTTCAGTTTCAAGAGGTCACATTTATTAATTGTTGATCTTAAAGCCTGAGCTGTTAGTGTTCTGTTCAGAAAGTTGTCTCCTGTACCAATGAATTCGAGGCTCTTTACCACTTTCTCTTCTAATAGATTTAGTGTATTTGGTATTGTATCAAGTGGTCTTTGATCCATTTGAATTTGAGTTTTTTTGCAGCGAGATAAATATAAATCTATTTGCATTTTTCTACATGTATATATCCAGTTAGACCAGCACCATTTGTTGAAGATGCTGACTTTTTTCCTTTGTATGGTTTTGGCTCTTTTGTCAAAAATCACATGTCCGTAGGTATGTGGGTTTATTTCGTGTCCTTTAATTTGATTCTCTTGATCAAGCAGTCTAGTTCTATGCCAGTACCATGCCGTTTTTATTACTATTGCTCTGCAGTATATCTTGGAAGTTCAGGGATGGAGATACCTCCAGGAGTTCTTTGATTGTATAGGGCTGTTTTAGCAATTCTTGGTTTTTGTTTTTCCATATGAAGTTCAGAATTCTTCTTTCAAGGTCTATAAAGAACTGTGTTGGTAAGATGGCCATTTTTACTATGTTAATCCTACCAGTTCTAGAACATGGAACATCTTTCCATCTTCTTCAGTTTTTCTTTCTTCAGAGACTTGAAGTTCTTGTCATACATGTCTGTCACTTGCTTGGTTAGAGTTACGCCAAGCTACTTTATATTATTTGTGGCTATTGTAAAGGGTGTTTCCCTAATTTCTTTCTCAGCCTATTTGTCATTATTGTACAGGAGGGCTACTAATTTTTTGAAATAATCTTGTAGCCAGTCACTTTTCTCAAGTTGTAGGGGTTCTCTGGTAGATTTTTTTTTGGGTCAATCAGGTACATGATTATATCATCTGCAAGTAGCGATACTTTGGCTTCTTCCTTCCCAGTTTGTATCCCCTTCATCTCTTTTAGTTGCCTATTGCTCCAGCTAGAACTTCAAGTACTATATTGAATGTGTGGAGAAAGTGGGCAGCTTTGTCTTATCCCTGTAATTACTTTGGGTTTCTTTTCATTTAATTTGACGTTGGCAATTGGCTTGCTAACTATACTGTTTATTATGTTTAGGTATGAGCCTTGTATTGCTGATCTCTTTAATACTTTCATCATGCAGTGGTGTTGGATTTTGGCAAAGGCTTTGTCTGCATCTAGTGAGATGATCATGTGATTTTTTTTTTGAGTCTGTTTATATGATGGGTTTTTGAAAATCTAAAGGAAATGGATGATTTTCTGGATAGATTTCACTTACCAAAGTTAAATCAAGATCAGGTAAACAGTTTAAAAATCCCATATCCCCTAAGGAAAGAGAAGCAGTCATCAAAAGTCTCCCAACCAAAGAAAGACCAGGTCCTGATGGTTTTAACACAGAAGTCTACCAGACATTCAAAAAAGAGCTTATACTAATACTCGTCAGACTATTCTACAAAGTAGAAACTGAAGGAACATTGCCAAACTTGTTCTATGAAGCCACCAGCTCCCTAATACCTAAACCACACAACAATTCAACAGAGAAAGAGAATTCAGACTAATTTCACTCATGAACATCGATGCAAAAATACTCACATCCTGAATCCAAGAACACATCAAATATATCACCTACCATGGTCAAGTAGGCTTTATCCTAGGGATGCAGGAATGCTTTAATATAAATCTTATTTTTAATATAATATTTTAATTAATTCTTTGAGAATTTCATGTATGCATACAGTGTATTTTGGTCATATTCTTTCCCCCAACTTCTTCTGGATCTACCACATTGCATATCTTTCTTCAAAATTCATGTCCTTCTTGCATGTTTGTTTATTTGAGACAGGGTCTCACTCTGTAGCTTTGCCTCACTTGGAACTCTCTGTGTAGACCAGGCTAGCCTCCAACTCATGGAGATTGCCCTGCTTCTGTCCCCCAAGTACTAGAAGTAAAGGTGTACAATCTTACTCAACCTCATTGTTTTACTAACTCACTGAGTTGGTGCTGTTTAATATACATGAGTGTTGGGCCATCCACTCACACAAGGCTGACCTACCAGAGACCATATCCTTAGAGAAAATGTACTGTCCTTCCTCTAGAGGAAATCAGCGACAGTATCTCCTCTGATTGCAGTGGCAGGCTTTTGACACCTCTCCCCTTCCATTGCTGGAGTATTGACTAGGTTGATCTTGTGCAGACAGCCACGGATGCTATGAGCTTATCACTACTTTGTTCTTGTCATGCCCCATCTTGCACCAGTTTTCCCTGATCTCTTATGATTTTTTTTCCACTGCTTCTTCTGCAGTGTCCTATGAGCCTTGAGAGGTGGGTGATTCGGATATTTATACTGATCACTTCATGGACACTTAGGTTTGCACTTGGGCCAGTTGAGAATTTCTGT
Organism: Psammomys obesus; assembly: GCF_907164565.1. Classification (NCBI taxonomy): domain Eukaryota; kingdom Metazoa; phylum Chordata; class Mammalia; order Rodentia; family Muridae; genus Psammomys; species Psammomys obesus. Next base: position 12,899,167 of record NW_026594428.1, read on the forward strand.
GTAAACTGCTGTTTACTGCACAAAGAAACATCTCGGATCTGAAATCAGAGCTGCAAATTTTACTATTTCACTTTTCTTTGTAGCTGAATGAAATTCCATTATATATATATACCACATTTTCATTATCTATTAATCGGGTGATTGACATCTAGGCTGGTTTCATGTTCTAGCTAATATGAATAGAGATGCTATTAGCGGGAAATGGTATGGAAGATAGTCCTTTGTAGATATTCTAGTGGGTGGAATACCTGGCTGCTGTGGTAGATCTGTTTCCAGCTTTCTGAGGAGACGTCACACTGATTTTGTAGTGGCTGCACAAGTTTGTATGCCTCTTTTACAATGCCACTGCTGGAAGTTTCACCTTTCCTAATTTCAAATTGCACTATAGAGTCATAATAATAAAAATGGCATGGTACCAGCACAACAGACGTATGGTACCATGGAATAGAATTTAGAAAACAGATGTAAGTCCATGTACCTACAGCGACACAATTTTTGATAAAGATGTCAAAACTAAACATTGGAGAAAAGACAGCATATTCAACAAATGGTGCTGGGAATACACGTAAAAGAATGAAAATTTTATCTCATCTCTCAACCTGCACAAAAATCAAGGTCAAGTGGATCAAAGATTTCAATATTAGACCAGAAATCTCTAGAAGGAGTAAGGACTATTTCTCAGGATATTCTGTTTGTACTGGAAAAATGATGAACAACCAACAATTGAGATCTCATAAAATTAAAAGCTTCTGTACTAAACAGGAAAATGTTCATTGACTGATGTAATGGCCTACAGAATGGAAAAATGGCCACTTGACATCCTGCAGATTATTATTATCTAGAATATTCAAAGAGCTAAAAAGCAAAACCTCAAAAAAACCTCAAACAATCCAGTTGAAAATTTCTATACAAAGGAATAGAGAGTTCTCAGAAGAAGCAATAAATATGACTGAGAAATGCTGTCAAAGGTGTGCAGTGACCTGGCCGAATAGATATGCATATTAAATTGCTGTGCGACTTCATCTCACCCTGGTCAGAATGGCAAAGATTAAGGAAACAAATAACAATAAAGGCTAGCAAGGAAGCTATAAGAAGAGAATTTAATATTGTTCTAATACAGCAAGAAGCCTGGTGATAGAAAATGAGTTACTAACAGCTTAGAAAATTTCAATGACAGTGTTTGAAATCTAACTCCTTTACTTTAATATGAAAGTCATGACTTCTAGACAGCATGACTGTAACTTTCAGTCACCACTTGGGAAGTAATCATTGCTTGGACTGGTAGCAAAGTCTGTTTATATGGTAAACATTTCTATTTCAATGAGACTCTGGTGATCTTAGGGTTGTCTGGGTCTGTAGGCTCCTCATTAGCAGATGAGCCTTGCCTTGTCAACTCTGGTCTTCAGAAATGTGTGCCAACAGCGGTGTGCAGGTAAGGGGTTGCCAACTAGCTCTCGGGAACCGTGCTATAGTGTTGCTAACTGTCAGGGTCCAAACATCCCTGGCACATTTGAAAATGCTGAGTGGCAAAGAGATGCACAGTCAGGCGCTGAGCTGGTGTGGGTTCTACTCAACTCTCTGGGCAGCATCTTAATTTCCTCTACAAATGGCACAGAGTTTGTTGACTTTGCAGAGAAAGCACTATGGTGAACACATTGTGACAACAACGAAGTCAGAAAGACTTTGTATTTTCATATTAAAACATTTATCATGAGAATTAGAAGGTCATAATTGTACTTAGTAAAAAAATGTAGTTATTATGTTTTAATTTTATGATATACCTAATAAACCAACTCAAAAAAGATTACTCGACAAATTAAGTTGTATTTGGACTGGGCTTTAAAATGGCATGTGTGTAGCTTATTTTTGTGATGAAGTAAAATCATTATCATGCTAAAATAGAGGAATATAAACCAGAACATTTTAGATTAGTTTTTGCATAAAGATTTAATTAAAGGAATGTTTTTGCATTTGTTTTCTAAGTGAAAAAGTTTGTTATCATCTTTGTAAGTATCTAAGAATGCACAAATGTCAATCAGGGAGAATAACTGAGTTAAACTAAAATGGAAGAACTTTATTTATTTATTTATTTTGTCAACTTGATTCTTGAAGACTCAAATGAATCACAAATTACATACTCTTGTAAAAACACTAAATTTATATCCCCAGGTGAATATTTCAAGTACCATTTTTAAAAGATTCTAAATACAAAAACATTGCTCTTTAATGATAATTTGTTTCTTTTCTAAAGTCTTTAATGAAATATTGAGTCTTTAAACCAATTTATTAGTTAAGACATTCAGTCTATTCACTGAACGTCTTCCAAAGAATTAAAAGACACTGTACAAAACTGCTGCCGACACAGGATAATTAAGTACCACTTATGAATACATGTCTTAGTAAATGTATTCATTTAAAAATAATTACGTTTAATTGAGGAGGAAACGTACAAAATGCTTAGAAAAAAAGCAATAAAAGAAATGAAGTCATTTTGACACAAACACAAGAATATCTGCTTCATTACATATTAGAAAAATCTGTTTTTATTATTTTGTAATTGTGTATGTCCATGTGTATGTATGTGTATATATGTCCATGTGTGTATGTATGTGTGTGTTTGTGTGTGTGTGCAGGTGCTCACAGAGGTCAGAAGAAGGTATCAGAACTCTTAGAGGTAGAATTAAAGCTAAACTATGGAATTCAGTTTTCTTCTTTTATCATGTGTGCTTCAGAGGTCACACTCAACACTTTGGCTGTTAAGGTGGGCATCAAGCACCTTTACTTACTGAGCCATGGCATCTGCTCTCTACCTTATGTAAACAGAGTCTCTTCTTAAGTCTGTAAGTCACCGATTTGGCTAGCGTGGCTTCTTGAGAGCCCAGAATCTGTCTGTTTCTAAGTCCTGTGCTAGGATTATTGGTGACTACTGCCGGGCCCGGCTTTTTAGGTTTCTGAGGATGTAAACTCAATGTCTAATGCTTATGCAGCAAGCACTTTGTCTACACAGTCATCTACTGAGCTCTGAGACTATTTTTTTTAATTAATAGGTTTATGTCATAAGATTTTGATTAATATGTGACTCTGTTTACCTCTCAACTGTATCAAGAGGCTGCACGTTTTAGGGTATTTACACTGTTAATCATTTCTTTTCTGTCTGAAGTTGTAACTAATATTTTTTTTTAGTGGAAAAAAAAACTTGAAACTGCTAGCTAGTCAACTGTGAAAAATAAATGCTGTCCTCTGGACATGATGCAGTTCTCACACTCATAAACTCACACTAGCTGTAGTTACCTATGAAAGATCAGGCTAGCCAAAATTCTGGAACAAATGGGGTAGATGATCTCCAGGCCCCATCTTTTACTGAAGAAATATTGGCAGTTGGTAGCTGCTGGGGTCCAGGAAGACTCTCTTTTTTATGAGGGCGTGGCCACTGGCAGGCTTCCCAGTGGGTGGCTACTCATCCGTGCATGAATGGACAGCACCAACTGGACTTAGTGGGTTATAAAAAATAATAATAAATGTACTTTTTGGAGATACTAGGAGAGGACAAAAGGGAAGTTTCAGGGGAAAATAGGAAGTAGATATTGTCATATTTCATTGTATACCCTTATAAAATTCTCAAGAATAAAAAAAAATTAAAGCTGGAAGATAAATGCAGATTTACATTCTAAGTAATAACAAGCCATTTAGAAGACAGCTAGGTTTGGAGGCTAAAATAACTTCTGGGAATAAAACACTGTTCTTCATTTAATAGTGTAATAAAATTGGCCTTTTGCTATTTTCACAAATGGAAAAATTATCAGCAGACTGGATTACAATGATTATCATACTTCTGAAATTCATTCTTTAGTTTCTAAAACACCTTTTAATTCTAACCACCTATCATTTGACAATGATATCCAAATCAGTCTGCAATTTTAGAATATATATGACCTGATAATATTTGGATGAACACTGAATGTGTGCTCCTAAATCCTTACATTGAAAGTGAAAATATGACGTGAAACTATGTGGAGATAACCTATGGAACATGATTTGTTTGTAAGGGCAGAGAACTCATGAGCAGGATAAATGTCTATGGAAGATATAGAAACAATGCCTTTGCTATGTGGTGTCAGCAACAGCAAGCTATCTGCAAATCCTGGAATGGGGCCCGGCAGACAGGGAGTCTGGTAGTACTTTGACATTAGACTTGGTTTGCACTTCACATGTTAGAAGTGAATGTATGGTCACTGTTATCCACATTATGGTGATTTGTTATCATAGCCTGAATGAATCAAGTCAGTCTTGATTTTTATATAATCTTTAAAATATTCTTTTTCCTCCTCTACAAATAAGGGTTATATTATACTTATGATTATTCCTAACTGTAAAAATGGTCAAGTAAACTACTGGTTTCTCTCATAGACTGGGGAGGGCCTTCCGTGCTGTGCCAATGAGGTGAAAATGTGTAAGAAGGATCATAATTAAGGGCTAAATTTGTATTGGAAATAGTGAGGGGATATAGCCACAAAAGAATGATATGTTGGGATGAAAGAGAAATGGTCACAACTGTGTTTGCTCTAGAGCACATAAAGGCATTTGTCACTTTCAAATATCCGTCTCCTTGTTTATGAGCAATGTAACCAATAAGGGTTCAGAATCTCTATGGCCTGCCTTGGTTTTGTTTAATCTTGTACACCTAATGTTGCTTACATCATAGCAACAATCACAACAAGGATCAAGATTTTGGCTACTGACAATGAATAGAACCAAAACTTTATAAGAATGGCTGCTTCTAGGATGTGGGGATGAGGACTGAGATGATCATGGAGTGTTCAGCAGCCTCAGAGAATACAGCCACATCTGCATGCCCATTGCAGCTTAGATAGGAAATGTCCTCAGTGAAAGCCTCATGTGGTGGGAGCTTGGTTTTCTGTTGTGGACACGAGGTTGGCTGGAGGAGGTGAATTACTGAACTAGGTGTTTGGAGTTATCTTGTCCATAGGTATTTACTATCTCATTCGCTGTGTCCTTTCCACCACAATGGGGCTTGCCTGTTCCATCACACATTCCTTTCCATGACAGACTGAACCATCTGGAACCATGAGCAGAATAAATCTCCCTTTTAGCTATTCTATAACATATTAACAGCAAGAAATTTTATCAATATACCCACTAAGCCACCACACTGATGGACTGTGCTAGACAACCACAGCAGCCCCTAAGAGCTCTGAATGGGAACTTTGTGACAATAAATCAAACAACATCAGCTTGCAGCCCAAACTATAACATGTCCATAATGACATAATGAGAAACTCAATGAATAGATGGGGAGAAAGATGAATTTTTTATATAGAGTTCCAAATGATTTATATAGATACTCATGTTCAAGGACAATAACCATTCCTCAGGCATGGGCTATTAATAGCATCTTCCTTTCAGGTATGGAAACAAGTAGGAAAAGAAGAGTTACAGTGATGAGACCTGGCAAAGGTTTTATTAGACAGCCGATTATGGCCAACTTCAACAGTTAAATGCTATGTTGAAAGCATGCTATTGACAAAAGTGATGCTTGATTTCTGTGGTCTTTGTACTATAAACTCAGAATACAAATATTACAAAAGCCTTTTGAATTGATTTGTTGAGAATTTCATACAGTGCATTTTGGTCAGGTTCACTCTGCTTCTTCCATATCCACGCATCTCTCTACCTCCCCCACCTCATGTTTTCTTTTGTTCTATAACTCTTCAACTCCAATTGTGCTTACTTCTGGGTATGCAGCCATCCACTGAATCATAGATGATCTACCTGGAGACACATTCTTAAAGAAAACTGTCTCGACTTCCTCCAGAAGCCATCAACTATCCATAGCTTCTCAATTAGGAGTGGGGGATCATGAACTTCTTCCCACTCAGTGATAGACTGTTCACTGGCTTGATCTTGTGCAGGTCTTGTGTAGGCCTCCACAGCTGTGAGTTTATTAATAGAACAGTCTGGTCATGTCCAGAAGACACTATTTCCCTCTCATCTTCCCTGACCTCTGCTGAGTACAATCTTTCCATCCTCTATTCTGCTCTCTGAACTTTGCAGTGTGGAGAAGCCCAACCTTATAAGGAAAAGAAAAATCAGGCAAATCCAGTGTGAGAATATGTTACACAATAGCTTCCCTCAAGCTGTTAAATTCATAAATAGTAGTTTGGTAACAGCCACACCAAGGGAAGTATAAGAAGACATGGTGTCTAGGTGTAGGACTTGTATCATCTCCACATTTTTATAATTGCACTAATATGTACATATTAATAAAAATTTACACTTGCTTTACAGATTTTATCTCTTAATGTAAATTGTATTATACTGTACATATTTACCAAGGCTTTATTATCTTTTTAACATTATGACGTTTTAGAGTTGTCTACCCAGATTACATGTGGCATTGGATACTGTGGAAGTATGTGTGTGTGTTGCAGTATTTTCAACACTACAGCAATACTGTACACATTGTCTTTGTATAAATCTTCTTTAATATGTGAACGAGATTTCTCGAGTATTTGTGCTCAGGGGCAGGTGTATGTAGACTCAGCTTTCCTAGAAATTGACAGATTGTTCTTCAAAGTGCCAGTAATGAGCATGCTTTGTTAGAGCATGACCTTTTCTTTGAACTTGCTTTTTCACCAAAGACAAATGCTGTCACCCAAAGATATTATTCACCTGCTACTCTATTGTTCTTTCTGAGTGACTTCTGCCCTGTAGAAAGGTCTTCCACACTCAAAGATTATGTCTTAATACTACAGCGTAGCTTCTGAAGAATTTAATCTGAAAAGGATTTCCTGAAAGGGATTCAGCAAATGAATGTTTTAACTAGCAGCTTCCTCACTTGAGTAAGTACATACCTTCTGGAGCTTATAATTTTGAAGGGCTGTGTCAAGATACTGTGTAAATTATTTATCTTAAATGCTGTTAATTAATAGACACATTAGTAAAATGGCGAACAGACTTGGAATAGAAAAGAAATGGGAAAGATGAAGATCTTAAAACTGATTTTATTAGATCATCTGCTGATTCCATCTATCCCAGGGATTCCTAACCTGGAAAGGAGGAAAGCGGCCTGCTGTTCTAATTAGAGCCGGGCCCTGCAAGCATCCTCAGGAGGGCTGTCAAAGCAAGAAGCTCATCATTTGAGTTGGAGCTTTGCCTCCACCAACATCCTGCCTGAGCTGCCCACCCTCAGCTGTCCACCCACCAATGTCTGATACAAGGATAGAACGCAAGAACAACACTGTGTTTCTTTCCTTGTAATTTCTTCTCAGACAAAAGCAAGTCCTTGTCTTCCGTTTTTTGTTCCCACACTTCAATATCTTGCTTTTACTATCTTTTCGGCTTTTCCTTAATTACAGTGAAAAAAATTGCCACAGAACAAGCAGGTGGGGTGCATGAGAGAATGTGGGTGATATCTTATGCCTGGATGTGTCTGAAAGGTACATCTTTTCCTTCACTGCCGAGTGCTGAAAAATTCTTTGCCTCACTCTCTTAGTCACTTAACTTTCTTCTACCCAAAGACTTTTTGAGTTAACCTGTGATTGATGTTTTCCAGGTCTCCTTAAGACTTTGCTGCAATGGGAAAGAATCTGGTTACAGTGTGTATTTCTTATATTTTTAAAGAATTTTTTTAAAAAATTATTATTGTTTTTATTAATTACAGTTTATTTACTTTGTATCCCAACTGTAGCCCCCTCCCTCTTCTCCTCCCAAATGCACCCTCTCACCCTCTTCTCCACCCATGCCCCTCCCCCAGTCCACTGATAGGACTTCCTCCCCTTCCATCTGATCCTAGTTTGGATCTTCTAAATAATTTTCTACCAGAGATGAAGTCCTATTAGTGAACAATGTAGTCTTAGTATAGAGTATCACTTTAACTCAAGAGAACACAGTGCAGCTGCCAGCACACAGCTGCCACCGATTCCCACATGCAGAAAGCAAGATTCAGGAGGTCTTTTGGGAGAGAATGACTTTGTCAATACTTGGCTTAGTACCACTACTGTGCCTGTGTAATGTTCTTATTGTAAAGCACAAATAAGCTTTGTAAAGATACTTGGTTACAGAGGTTAACATTTTTCAGAACCTTAAGGGAATTCCTGAGTTTGCTTTCCTCAAACTAAAATAAGGGTACCAGATCTCAAAGGAACAATCATTTAGAACTCCAATTTTTGATTCTGCAAACATTAGTGGGGAAAGTCAAAAATGAAGGGATTTATCTTCGTGTGTCCAGATTACCAAAAAATGTTGGATGATGTTTGTCACTCACATCATGTATAGTAGAGTAAAGGGAGGGTTGAAATGGTTTTTCCATATAACAAGGACATTTGCTCAACCATGTTTATAGCAGCTTTATTTGTAATAGCCAGAACCTGGAAACAACCCAGATGTCCCTCAACAGAGGAATGGATACAGAAATTGTGGTACTTTTACACAATGGAATACTACTCAGCAATTAAAAACGAGGAAATCATAGAATTTTCAGGCAAATGGTGGGATCTAGAAAAGATCATCCTGAGTGAGGTATCCCAAAAGCAGAAAGACACACATGGTATACACTCACTTATATAGACCTATAATATAGGATAAATATACTGAAATGTATACACCTAAAGAAGATAAATGAGAAAGAAGACTTGGCGTAAGATGACCAGTCCTCACTTAGAAAGACAAATGGGATGGACATTGGATGTAGGAGAAAACAAGTACCAGGACAGGAGCCTACCATAGAAGGCCTCTGAAAGACTCTACCTAGCAGTGTATCAAAGCAGATACTAAGACTCATAACCAAACCATCGGCAGAGTGCAGGGAATCATATGAAAGAAGGGGGAGTTAGTAAGACCTGGAGAGGACAGGAGCTCCACAAGGACCAAATATACCAGGGCATAGGGGTCTTTCATGAGACTGTTTCTCCAACCAAGGACCATGTATGGATATAACCTAGAACCCCTGCTCGGATATAGCCCATGGTAGCTCAGTGTCCAAATGGGTTCTCTAATAAGGGGAACAGGGACTATTTCTGACATGAACTCAATAGCGAGCTCTTCCACTTCCCTCCCATGAGTGAAGAGCAGCCTGGCTAAGAAGAGGACACTGCAACCAATCCTGAGGAGACTTGATAAGCTAGGGTCAGATGGAGGGGGAGGAGCTCTCCCCTATGAGTGGACTTGGATGGGGCAGGGAGAAGATGAGGGAGGGAGGGTGGGATTTGGAGGGAATGAGGGAGGGGGCTAAGGCTGGGATACAAAGTAAATAACCTGTGATTAATATAAAAAATAAAAAAAAATTAAAAAATGGTTTTTCCAGTGTTTCTTTATATCGACAGTATAGTGTTTTAAGTGAGAAGTTAATTACTCCTATAAGCCTGCATTTGAACTTTTCTTTTTTTATTCTAAACTTATTCACTTTACATCCCAATCATAGCCCCTTCAGTCATCTCCTCCCGGTCCCATGCTCCCTCTCTCTTTCCCCGTCCTTTTCCTTAGTTCTCAGAAAGGAGGAGCCCTGCTCCCTTACAAACTGGCCACAGACTATCAAGTCTCTTCAGGACTGCCTGCATCCTCTTCCTCTGTGGCCTGGCCTGCCCTGCCAGGGGGAAGTAATTGAGGAGCAGTCAATGGAGTCCATGTCAGAGACAGTCCCTGATCCCCTTACTGAAGACTGAACTTACATGAAGACTGAGCTGCTCACCAGCTACAATCGAGCAGGGGACCTAGGTCATCTCCATGCATCGTCTTTGGTTGCTGCATCAGTCTCTGCAGGACTTCCTGGGCTCAGATTTGTTGGCTCTGTTAGTCTTCTTGTGGAGCTCCGGTCCCCTCCAGATCCTTCTGTTTCCCCCTTACCCCATTCTTTCAGAAGATACCCTGCACTCTGCCCAGAGTTTGGCTGCGAGTTTGAACTCTTGTTCCTTAGTTGGTGGTGCTCTTTGGGAGATCTGAGAGGTCCGGACTTGCTGGAGAAAGTATGTAGGCTTTGGAATCTCAAAATTTTGTGCCATTCCCAGTGCTTTTGATCCCTGCTATGCGCTTGTGGTCTCTTAAAATGACTTTCATCACCAGTTTAGTATTTCACTAAGTCTTTGGAGACTTCATCTTGAGATCCTTCACAAAGTATGATCAACAGAGCACTACTTCTAAAGGAGAGCATTTTCTTATGTCCCAAGGATGTACACATTTATGAGAGACCAATCAACCTGTAATGCCAAGAAATTTTGTAAGAAACTTCTTGAGCACATCCCAAAGCTTACTCTGGAGTCCTGCGGAAGTTTATAAAAAATCTCTACACATTTGATCTCTGTTGTTTTGAGCTAGCTGCTTTGTTGTTTGGTTCATTGTTATTATTATATTATATCATTATTATCTCTGAGAATTTTGTACACTATGTTTTTTTTTGAGACTATGATTAAATTTCTCCCTTTGTTTTCCTCCTTCCAAATGTTCCATATACCTCCGTCCTTTCTCCTTCATATTCATAGACTCTTTTTTAATTGGTTGTTGTTTTGTGCATATATATGTATGTATGTGAACGCATACTTCTAAATATAGCCTGTTCAGTCCCTATAATATTACTTACCTGATGTTTTCAGGGCTGACCATTTGACCCTGGGCAGCCAGATGGTGTGCTTTTTTCTGGAGAAGATCACACCCAGCTTCCAGCTTTCCCCATTTACCCATAGTTCTTTGTGTAGGGTTGACGTCTCATGGGCTTTTATTCCTTTATGGTTTGGCATGTTCATTGTTGTCATCCACATCCACCTTTCATTTATATAGTCATGTTCATGAGATTTAATGGGTGTAGCTTCTAACATTCCTAGGAGAGAGTCTCACAGCCTTTGATCCTCTGGTTCTTCCAGTCTTTTGTTCCCTCTTCCACAATTTTCTATGGGCCTTAGGTACAGAAGTGTTTTGTAGGTGTATCCATTGGGACTAGGCCCCACAGCTCTGCACTTTGATTGGTTGTGGTTTTCTGTAGTGGTCTCCATCTGTTACAAAGAGAAGTTTCCATGATGAGGAGGGAAGAGCACATCTATCAGTAGGTATAAGGGCAAATATTTATAGATTCTTGTTAGAGATTATGCTGGTTTAGTAAATTCGTGGTTGAAGAATCTCTTCCAGTTCTCCTCCAATAAGCTCCCTTCTCCAGCTCTTCCAACATCTACATCCTCTTCCTTACCCACTAAACTTTGAATCTTCTTAAAAATTTCATCTGTGTGGGTGCTTTGTCTGAATGTGTATGTGTGCACTGCATACATGCCTGCTGCCCACGGAGGCCAGAAGAGAGCATCAAGTCCCCAGGAAGTGGAGTTGTGATCTGCCGTGTATAGTATTAGAAACCAAACCCAGAACTTCTGCAACAGTAGTAAGCACTCCTAACTCCAGAACAATCTCTTCAGCTTCCCCCAGCATTTAAAAAATCTATCAAGACCCATCTGTGTGGCCCAAATATTCCTGGATGTGTTGCCTTCCACGGGAGTGTAGTTAACCTTGGGAGCCACACTATTAGAGAAAATTGACTTTCCGCTTCCCAGAAACCAACAGTTGGCAATAATTTCTCAGCAAAAGGAGGGACTTTATGCCAACTCCCTTCTCCATACTGAGATTTGGTCTTCCTTAGGCTTTCACCAGTCTCGTACACCCTGCCAAAAGCTCTCTGAGTTTATATGTGCAGCTGATCTGACATGTCCAAAAGACATAACTTCCTTGTAGTCATTCACTGCCTCTGGCTCTTAGATTCTTTCTGCTCCCTCTTCCATAATGATCTCTGAGTCTTGAGAGCAAGGTGTGTGGTATATATGTTCCATTTATAACTGAGTATTATGCAATCTTTTATTCTGTATATCTTGGTCTGTTGCGGATCTCTGTGTTAATTATCACTACTGCAAATAGAAGCTTCTCAGATGAGGGTTGAGAAATCAATTGATCTATGGGTATAATGATACATCATCAGGAGTCAGCCAACTACTATGTCAGTTTAGCAGCATAATTTAGGTAGTAGGTTTTTCTCTAGGACCCATGACCTCTCTGGCTGTAGGTTATTGGCCTATGATACCAAGTATGGATTTCATCTTGTGGAGTGGACTTAAATCCAATCAAAAAGTAGTTGATATTCCCATGATGTTATTGCCATGATTGCACCAGTTGACATGCCTTGCCAGGTCAGTTATTGTAACTCACAGAGGTCACAGTTGGATACAAATGATGATTACTTTTACCCTCCAATAGAGTGCATAGCAACTGCCAGCACCAAAAAAGCTTGGCAGTTGAGAAGAAGCTTTTGGGTGAGTCCCAGCTTGATTTCTCTAAATTAGTATGTGGGTTCTTCAGCAACAAGGTCTTATCATCAAGTTATGGAGGGCAACCAAGAGCATTAACAGCAACCTGTGATTTCTTTAGGTGGGGGTAGTCTATGGGACCTCTCTGGGCAACAACTCCAAAAGAAGTAACCAGTTCCTGGTACTGGGTTTATTTTCCTTAGCCCATAGTTTCTAGTTTTGCAGATATATGGAATGAGATAACCCAGGCCTAGAAAAACAAATGTCATGTTTTATTTTATTGTGGGTGTTAGTTTAGAATCTTCAGATATGTTTGGTTCATTCCTGATCATAGAGGTCAGGAAATTACCAATCTTTAGGAGAAGATTCAAGGGAAAGGAAAAAGAGTGTACTGGTAAAAAAAAGAAGTTAGAAGGGAATAATGGGATGGGAAAGGCTAAATTTGGAGAGGGAATGGGGGACAGGGTATAGGAGGGAATTTGCAGAAAAACACTAAAGAACTTTTGAAGATGTTATATGAAAACTACCTTTGTAGAAGCATATATATGGCCATGTGCTTTTTGTTATGATGCTGTCTACACAGTGGCATCACTTTTGCTGTTGGTAATCAGAATGCAAAGCCTAGGAGGGAGCTGAGATGTAGACCATATCATACATATACTCTATATTAGTTATTTTTCTATGGTTATGATAAAACATCATGACCAAGCCAACTTATAGAAGAGTTTCTTTGGGGCTTATAAATTCTGTAGGGTGAGACTCCAATATGGTGGAATAGAAGTAGCATGTAACATATAGCTTGAGCAGCAATGGAAAGTGCTCATAGACTCACACACATGAAAGAGAAAGAGTGTAGGGGGAATGGCATGTGGGTTTTGAAACCTCAAAGTGACAGACACTTCCTCAGCACAGCCACACCTCCTAGTCCTCTTTTAAACAGCCAAATACTCAAATGTTTGAGATTTATGGGGTGACATCTACTCAAACCACCGCACTATGAAAGCACCTAGCCTAGTTAACATGCATAACAAGCCACACGAGCTCTACATATATCACGACACCTTTCCATACAAAGAAATGATTCTCACATATTTCCAAAGCTGATCACTCACATGGTTCCCCGAATCTACCACTCACTGGCATTAACAGCCTTCTATCAACAGTCCATATCTTCAGTCTCTTTGTTGTAAAACCTTACTTTTAAAAATCCAACTTAAATGTCATCTATGACTGTTTTTATTTGATATGTGAAAAGTATGATATGAGATTTGATACATTCCGGGAGATGATGGTTTACAGCAGCTGTATACACTTTTGTTGCAAATAGACAATACTTTCAGCGATCTTTTTCTACTGGATATTTCTGCTTGTTCTATGCTTCAAAAATACTGCAATAAAATTATTTGCAAACATCAATAAAAAAATAAAGATGGAATCAAATTTGAAAAAAATCCAACTTAAAGTGATTTAAAAAAATCAATTCTCTTACATACTGTTCATATAATGCAATATTTTTTGTACATACTATGTGGTATATACTCTGGATGCGAGGCTATTCTAATCAGTGCTGTGGACAGCATTCTTCTAAGTCTCTAGCTCTTCCTTCAGAACCATTCCATGATACCTTTCATGGTGAATCATCATGGCATCCTGGTTACACATTCATTCACTGACATTTTCTTTCCTAGATCTGTGATATTTTTACAAATATTACCCAATGTTGTCAGTGTTCATGGTATTCCCATTACCCTGAGATATTGACACCTCTCTTTTTCCCACTGATCTGTACCTCAACTGTAGCATAGCTCATCTTCTAAAAAAATATGATACTGCAGAAATAAAGAGCTAATAAAGTGACTGTGGGAGAGGGGGGCCAAGATGGCGGCACCGGGAGAACACCGTGTCTGAGAAGCAGGACAACACACTCCGTGCAGTGACCAGGAGACTGAACTCTGGGCCCTAAAACAGCAGCGATCGATCGTGTTTCCCAGGGGAGGGGAGGCTCCCACGGCGTGGGAATCGGTCGGGTCCACTCTCGGCTGCCCAGCCAGAACATGGAAGAGAACCCGGCTAACGCGGGCTTTGGGTCTCCGGGCTGGTGCCGCAAGCCTGCTTGTCCCGATCAATTTCCCAGGCTGATTGGTGGACAAAAGGGGGCCTAAGGCTGCGAGTCCCAGTCGCAAAAAAAACCCCATGGGGAAGCAAAGTTGCCAGACTGGTCACGGGTCACCTAGTCTTTCCCTGGAAGGTCTCTCCGACCACGGCGGGTACCTGCCGCCATCACAACAGAGCTCCCGCCATGGGCGGATAGCAGCTGCGCGCCCAGCTCAAAATCCCTACTCCCTCTTCGGAGGAGGCAGGAGGGGTCCAGCAGAATCTGCCACAGACCACATTGTCTGTAATCCAACCCGAGATCGGGGCTGAGAAAACCCAATCCTTTCAGGCACTTCCCCAAACGCCGCCATAACCCTTCCACAGTAACAATTGTTGATCACTAGTTTCTATCAACATCAACAGACTCAACTCCCCAATTAAAAGACACAGACTAACAGAATGGTTGCAGAAACAGGATCTATCATTCTGTTGCATCCAAGAAACACACCTATGCAACAAAGATAAACACTACCTCAGAGTAAAGGGTTGGAAAAATTTTTTTCAAGCAAATGGTCCCAGAAAACAAGCGGGAGTAGCCATCCTAATATCTAATAAAATAGACTTTCAACCCAAGTTAATAAAAAAAGATAAGGATGGCCACTATATTCTAATCAAAGGAAAAATCAACCAAGAGGACATCACAATTTTGAATATCTATGCCCCAAATACAAGAGCATCTACATTCGTAAATGAAACAATATTAAAGCTTAAATCACACATTGATCCTAAAACCCTAATAGTGGGAGACTTCCACACTCCACTCTCACCAAGGGACAGATCAACTAGACAGAAAACAAATAGGGAAATAAAAACACTTACAGAGACCCTAAATCAAATGGACCTAATAGACGTCTACAGATCTTTTCACCCAAACTCAAAAGAGTATACATTCTTTTCACCACCACATGGAACCTTCTCCAAAATATACCATATAGTTGGTCATAAAGCAAGCCTCAGCAGATACAAAAAGATTGAAATAATCTCTTGTATTCTATCTGACCACCATGGACTTAAGCTGGACCTCAACAACAACAGAAATAACAAACAGCCTACACGCACATGGAAACTGAACAACTTGTTACTCACCGACAGCTGGGTTAAGGAAGAAATAAAGAAAGAAATTAAAGACTTCATAGAATTCAATGAAAATGAAGGTACAACATACCCAAATTTATGGGACACATTGAAAGCAGTGCTCAGGGGAAAATTTATAGCACTAAGTGCCTGCAAGAAGAAATCTGTAACATCACATACAAACACCTTAATGGCCCAACTGAAAACCCTAGAAAAAAAAGAAGCAGATACACCCAAGAGGAGCAGAAGGCTGGAAATAATCAAACTCAGGGCTGAAATCAATCAATTAGAAACAAATAAAACTATTCAAAGAATCAATGAAACAAAAAGATGCTTCTTTGAGAAACTCAACAAGAGAGACAAACCCTTAGCCAAACTAACTAAAAAGCAGAGAGAATCTATCCAAATCAACAACATCAGAGATGAAAAGGGTGACATAACTACAGACACAGAGGAAATTCAAACACTCATTAGGTCATACTACAAAAGCCTATATGCCACAAAATTTGAAAACCTAAATGAAATGGACAATTTTCTTAATAGATTCCATCTTCCAACATTAAGTCAAGATCAGGTAGAAAGACTGAACAGCCCTATATCCCCCGAGGAAATTGAAGCAGTCATTCACAGTCTCCCCTCCAAAAAAAGCCCTGGGCCAGATGGTTTCAGTGCGGAATTCTACCAGACCTTCAAAGAAGTGCTCACACTAATTCTCCTCAAACTATTCCACAAAATAGAAACAGAAGGTACATTACCAAACTCATTCTATGAAGCAAAAGTCACCCTGATACCTAAACCACACAAAGACCCAACAAAAAAAGAGAACTTCAGACCTATCTCTCTTATGAACATTGATGCAAAAGTACTTAATAAAATACTTGCAAACCGAATCCAAGAACACATCAAAGATATCATCCACCACGACCAAGTAGGCTTCATCCCAGGCATGCAAGGGTGGTTCAACATACGGAAATCTATCAATGTAATCCACCACATAAACAAACTGAAGGAGAAAACCACATGATCATCTCCTTAGATGCTGAAAAAGCATTTGACGAAGTCCAACACCCATTCATGTTTAAAGTCTTGGAGAGATCAGGAATACAAGGCACATATCTAAACATAGTAAAGGCAATATACAGCAAGCCTATAGCCAACATCAAACTCAATGGAGAGAAACTTAAATCAATCCCACTGAAATCAGGGACAAGACAAGGCTGCCCACTCTCTCCCTACCTCTTCAACATAGTACTTGAAGTCCTAGCCAGAGCAATAAGACAACTAAAGGAGATCAAGGGGATACAAATCGGAAAGGAAGAGGTCAAAGTGTCACTATTCGCAGATGATATGATAGTATATATGAGTGACCCCAAAAATTCAACCAGAGAACTCCTCCAGCTGATATACACCTTCAGCAAAGTGGCAGGATACAAAATCAACTCAAAAAAATCAGAAGCCCTCCTGTATACCAAAGACAAAAGGGCAGAGAAAGAAATTAGGGAAACAACACCCTTCACAATAGCCACTAATAACATGAAGCATCTTGGGGTGACACTAACCAAGCAAGTGAAAGACCTGTTTGAGAAAAACTTCAAGTCTCTGAAGAAAGAAATTGAAGAAGATCTCAGAAGATGGAAAGATCTCCCGTGCTCATGGATTGGTAGGATTAACATTGTGAAAATGGCCATCCTGCCAAAAGCAATCTACAGATTCAATGCAATTCCCATCAAAATACCAACTCAATTCTTTACAGACCTTGAAAAAAAGATTCTCAGCTTCATATGGAGAAACAAAAAACCCAGAAACTCCAAAACAATCCTGTACAACAACAGATCATCTGGAGGTATCTCTATCCCCGATCTCCAGTTGTACTACAGAGCAATAGTAATAAAAATTGCATGGTATTGGCATAAAAACAGAAAGGAGGATCAATGGAACCGCATAGAAGACCCAGAAATAAACCCACACACATGTGAATACTCGATTTTTGACAAAGAAGCCAAAACCATTCAATGGAAAAGACAGCATCTTCAACAAATGGTGCTGGTCCAACTGGATATCCACATGCAGAAACATGAAAATAGATCTCTATTTATCACCCTGCACAAAACTAAAGTCCAAGTGGATCAAAGACCTCAACATAAAACCAGATACTCTAAATCTGTTAGAAGAAAAAGTGGGGAACAGCCTAGAACTCATTGGCACAGGAGACAACTTCCTGAACAGAACACCAATAGCACAGGCTCTAAGAGCAACAATCAATAAATGGGACCTCATGAAACTGAAAGCTTCTGTAAAGCAAAGGACACTGTCATCAAAACAAAACACCTGCCTACAGACTGGGAAAGAATCTTCACTAACCCTTTATCTGACAGAGGACTAATATCGAGTATATACAAAGAACTAAAGAAGCTGAAAAGCAGCAAACCAAGTAATCCAATTAAAAAATGGGGAACAGAGCTAAACAGAGAATTCTCGACAGAGGAATATCGAATGGCAGAGAAACACTTAAAGAAATGTTCATCCTCATTAGCCATCAGGGAAATGCAAATCAAAACGACCCTGAGATATCACCTTACACCCATCAGAATGGCTAAGATGAAAAACTCAAGGGACAACACATGCTGGAGAGGTTCTGGAACAAGGGGAACCTTCCTCCCCTGCTTTTGGGAATGTAAACTGATACAACCACTCTGGAAATCTATCTGGCGCTTTCTAAAACAATTAGGAAAAATAGTGCTTCCTCAAGACCCAGCTATACCACTGCTAGGTATATACCCAAAGTTTGCTCAAGTACACAAAAGAGATATTTGCTCAACCATGTTTATAGCAGCATTATTTGTAATAGCCAGAACCTGGAAACAACCCAGATGTCCATCAACGGAGGAATGGGTACAGAAATTGTGGTATTTTTACACAATGGAATACTACTCAGCAATCAAAAAGGAGGAAATCATGAAATTTGCAGGCAAATGGTGGGATCTAGAAAAGATCATCTTGAGTGAAATATCCCAGAATGAGAAAGACAAACACGGTATATACTCACTTATATAGACCTATAAGATGTGAGAAACATAATGAAATCTACATACCTAAAAAAGATAATCAAGAGAGCAGACATGGGGTAAGATTATTAATCTTCGTTTAGAAAGACAGATGGGATGCGCATTGAACATATGACAGGAGTCTACTGAACACATTTGAAAGACTCTAACTAGCAGTGTTTTCAAAGCAAAGACTCATGACCAAACCTTTGGCAGAGCATAGGGAATCATAAGAAAGAAGGGGAGTTAGTCTGATGGGGAAAGGATAGGAGCTCCACAAGGACCAAACATATCTGGGCACAGGGTCTTTTCTGAGACTGACATGCAACCAAGGACCATGTATGAATGTAACCTAGAACCTCTGCTCAGATGTAGCCTGTGGTAGCTCAGTAACCAATTGGTTTCCCATAGTGAGGGGAACAAGGACTATTTCTAACAGGAACTCAATGACTGGCTCTTTGGCCTCCCCACCCCCCAAGGGAGGAGCAGTCCTGTTAGGCCACAGAGGAGAGCTTTGCAACCAGTCCTGAAGATACCTGATAAAACAGGATCAGATGAATGGGGAGGAGGTCCCCCCTATTAATGGACTTGGCAAGGGGCACGGTGGAGAGGAGGGAGGGAGGTAGGCACTGGGAGGGAATGAGGGATTGGGACACGGCTGGGATACAGAGATAATAAAATGTAACTGATAAGAAAAAAAATATAATTAAAAAAAAGAGCTAATAAAGTACTAAGGAGAAGCCATATGTGCAGTCTAAAATGTTATAGACACCACATTAAAAAGTAAAAGAAACAGTAGAAAACAATTTCAACAGTGTTTCATTTGGCCTGTTCTATCAAAAATATGATCTTTTCAATACATGATAAACATACAAGTACTAAACACACATTTTACAATTTTCAAACCATATTGTTGAACTTCATTATATATGTTCAGTTTGTGGCATACTTCATTTAAACTAACCTTACTTCAGTCCTCAGTAGCTACATGAGGGTGGTGACCAGGTATGACATAGCTTAGCTCCAGACAATGGGCTTACTCAAGGTCTTAAGATATTCTAAGTGAGGATTAATCATCTTACCTCGGATCCTCTTCTTAGACAGCTTTATTCTCCCCATTTTTACAAGTTCCTTGCAAATATCCATAGTCTGTTCATTCTGCCATCTTTGTATTTGATCAGTGAAATCTCATGCTCAGTTCTTCTCAGCCCTTGGCCTGTTCCACATCTGTCTGCACTTGAATAGCTGACTATGGATGAAACAAAGATAGGATTACAAGCATCTCAAACGGATCCTCAATATTACCTTACAGTACACTTTACTGCATTTCTGTATCAAAGAACTTCTCTCATTCTGTGACAGCCGTTGGCACTTTTTCTCTTCTCAAATAGATTACATAATTCCTTCACCAGTTACAAAGCATAAGAGAAGGAATGAGGGGAGGATAAGCTCCCGTCATTACAGCACATTCATTAGTGTAGTGGTGCCTCAATCCCACGCTTCCACCCATTTTGCTGACATGATGGACAGCAGTGGGTTCTTATCTCAGGAGGCCTCTCTTGTGCTTGGATGCCAGCCTATCATTATTCCGAGGATTTCTCTCCTGTGTTATTGCCTCTCTCCCTTACATTATCAATTGCTATGACTTTAGTGAAGCCATATCATCAACATTCTGAAAGGCTAGAATGTATTCATGTTAAAAAAGAATTCTCTATTAACATTAGAATATACTTCAGGAACTGCTTCACCTTTTTGCTTTCCATTTTAAGCAAATTCCTGCAATTTTACTGTGTTGCTAACTGTTACTCTTCTCTCTAGATTTCCATTTAACACCTGTTATTTAGGTTTGTTTCCATATGTACTAGACATTCTCTTTTTATAAAGTCACTAATGGCTTGTACCTTTCTAATCCTATTATAATTTCTCTATCCTCATTTTACTTGATGTTTTAGCATAGCTGACACAGCCACTCCATTTTTCTTTTAAGTCTGAAGCAATCGATTGGTATTTAAAAGAAAACCCTCTAAACCAAACAAAAACAACTGACCCAAACAACTACAAAGCCACCACCACCACCAAAAGCAGGGCAGGCAAGCTGTAAAAGTTGCAGCTGCCCAGAGGCGAAGATGAAAATAGAGAAAGAAAAAGAAAAGACCTTAGCATTTGAGGAAAGGTGGTGTGAAGGTCAGCAACATGATGGAAAGAGGAGATTCAGAGAATAGTTGGAAAGCCAAAGCATGAGTAAGCTTTGGGCAACATGTGAAAGAGAAGTCAAAAGAGAAGAAAAAGACAAAGTTACTTTGTTTTGAGTTAGGGACCAGAAAGGCAGACAGTCCCAGCTTGCTCTCATGGCAGCGCTTAGGGACTACGCCAGAGCACAAAAGTTCTGGAAAAGAAAGAGTGAATTTATTTTTGTAGGTTCCTTTGTCAGGTCTTTGACATGCCCAAATGAATTAGCTTATCGCTCTGCGTGGCTGTATCTGAATGCTTGTCTGAACTCCAGATGCTAAAACCAATAACCTCACCCATACTTTGTCCTAGAAGTCTAAATGGTATCAAAACCTTAGCATTTAAAATTCAAACTTAAACACAAGCATTTAGCTAGGTTTACAGCAGTAGACATGAATTCCTTCCTACCAAGCAGGCCTTAAGTCCAATTAGACAGTTATTTTTTTACCCCCAAGATAAAATGCCTTTATAATGCCATTGGAGAGGTCTTGTTGGGTCATTTTTTGTTGTGGTTTACAGACTTTACAGAAGTAAAAGACCACTGATGTCTATTCTCCCTTGGCTGCTTGCACAGCATCTTCCTCTATTATGAGAGCTGGTACCCGGGAAGAAGGAATCCAAGTCATTTCCATCTTGATTCCTTCAAGTCTTGTGTTCTGTATGTCTTCAGCAATAGGGTCTCACCTTCACATAGTAGGGAGGCAAACAGACAAGAGGAATGGCAATAGCCTGTGTTATTTTAGGTATCCGTTGCACTTCCTTGACCAAAGACTGGAAAAGAGGTTACTCGTGCCTGGGACTGGGTATTTTGCTAGATAGTCTATAGTTCTTGGAGAGAGCATTACCTTATATGGCATAACTCCATTTACTATATGTATATGTACACACATATATATATATGTATACAATGTATATATAATACATATGTATGTGTATGTGTTTATGATGTGTTTCGATCAAATCCATCTCTGCTCCCTCTGCTCAAACTCTTCCCACCACTTTTCCCTTCCAAGTTCCATGTAGTCTTTTAAAAATCCACTGAGTCTACTTTGTGTTGCCAGTACATATGCATGTGTATGTAAGGTCCTCCATGGCAGCGTAGTTTTTACATCTGATTCCTTTATTTATTTCTTCATTCATTCATCTATAATGTGGGTTTATTTTTTCTTTTATTATTATTATTATTATTATTACTATTATTTTACACTTTATTCACTTGGTATCCCCCCATAAGCCCCTCCCTCCTCCCCTCCAGTCCCACCCTCCCTCCCCCTTCTTCATGCATGCCCCTCCCCAAGTCTACTGATAGGAGAGGTCCTCCTCTTCTTCCTTCTGATCTTAGTCTATCAGATCACATCCAGAGTGGCTGCATTGTCATCTTCTGTGGCCTGGTAAGACTGCTCCCCCCTCAGGGGGAGGTGATCAAAGAGCAGGCCAATCAGATTGTGATGGAGGCATGTGGATTTATTTTAACTCATCACTTGTTGACAGTAAAGATTGCCTTCTATATGTATTTGTTTACTATTCTGTATCCACATCTAGATTTTATTAACTGAATATAGAGACTCAGTATATTTTATTTACTGATATATCCTTAGACCTAGAAAAAGACCTTTGTTAATAACCAGTTTGTGCTTGGTATTTGCTGAACAAATGAGTAAATGTGGAACACACTTCCAAGTAACAATCTACTAAATTATTGGTTATCACTATGCAATTTTACATAAAATGTGTCAAATCATGTTTTATTTATATATTTATTTTATTTTATTTTTTCTCTTAAATGATTTATCTTTATTTTTTATTGTTAATTACACTTTATTCATTTTCTATCCCCCATAAGCCCCTCCCTCCTCCCCTCCCAATCCCACCCTACCTCCCCTTTCTTCATGCATGCTTCTCCCCACGTCCACTAATAGGGGAGGTCCTCCTCTCCTTCCTTCTGATCTTAGTCTATCAGATCACATCAGGAATGGCTGCATTGTCTTCTTCTGTGGCCTGGTAAGGCTGCTCCCCCCTCAGGGGGGAGGTGATCAAAGAGCAAGCCAATCAGATTATGTCAGAGGCAGTCCCTCTTCCCATCACTATGTAACCCACTTGGACATTGAACTGCCATGGGCTACATCTGTGCAGGGGTTCTAGGTTATCTCCATGAATAGTCCTTGGTTGGAGTATGAGTCTCTGGGAAGTTCCCTGTGTTCAAATTTTCTTGTTCTGTTGCTCTCGTTGTGGAGTTCCTGTCCTCTCCAGCTCTTGCTATTTCGCACTTCTTACATAAAATTCCATTCACTCTGCCCATCAGGCTCAGCATCTGCTTTGACAGTCTATACTGCAGAAGCTTTCAGAGGCCCTCTGTGGCAGGTTTCAAGGTTGTTTCCAGTTTTCTTCTGGCTTTCAGAGGCCCTCTGTAGCAGGTTCCGAGGTTGTTTCCTATTTTCTTTTCCTTCTGATGTCCATCCTCTTTGCCTTTCAGGATGGGGATTGAACATTTTAGTTAGGGTCCTCTCTTTTGCTTAGTTTGTTTAGATGTACAGATTTTAGTGGGTTTATCCTATGTTGTATGTTTATATGAGTGAGTATATACCATGCATGTCTTTTTGCTTCTGGGGCAACTCACTCAGGATGATCCTTTCCAGGTCCCACCATTTACCTGCAAATTTCATGATTTCCTTATTTTTCATTGCTGAGTAATACTCCATTGTATAGATGTACCACAGTTTCTGCATCCATTCTTCAGTTGAGGGGCATCTGGGTTGTTTCCAGCTTCTGGCTATTACAAATAAAGCTGCTACAAACATGGTTGAGCAAATGTCCTTTTTGTGTACTTGCGCCTCTTTTGGGTATATGCCTAGGAGTGGTATGGCTGGATCTTGAGGAAGCGCTATTCCTAGTTGGCTGAGAAAGCGCCAGATTGATTTCCAGAGTGGTTGTACAAGTTTACATTCCCACCAGCAGTGGAGGAGGGTTCCCCTTTCTCCACAACCTCTCCAGCATGTGTTGTCACTTGAGTTTTTCATCTTGGCCATTCTGATGGGTGTAAGGTGAAATCTCAGGGTTGTTTTGATTTGCATTTCCCTGATGGCTAATGAGGTTGAGCATTTCTTTAAATGCTTCTCTGACATTCGATATTCCTCTACAGAGAATTCTCTGTTTAGCTCTGTTCCCCATTTTTTAATTGGATTACTTGGTTTGCTGCTTTTCAGCTTCTTTAGTTCTTAGTATATACTGGATATGAGTCCTCTGTCAGATAAAGGTTTGGTGAAGATTCTTTCCCAATCTGTAGGCAGTCGCTTTGTTTTGATGACAGTATCCTTTGCTTTACAGAAGCTTTTCAGTTTCAGGAGGTCCCATTTATTGATTGTTGCTCTCAGAGCCTGTGCTGTTGGTGTTCTGTTCAGGAAGTTCTCTCCTGTACCAATGAGTTCTAGGGTATTCACCACTTTTTTTTCTAGCCAATTTAATGTGTCTGGTTTTATGTTGAGGTCTTTGATCCACTTGGACTTCAGTTTTGTGCAGGGTAATAAGTATGGATCTATTTTCATTTTTCTACATGTAGACATCCAGTTGGACCAGCACCATTTGTTGAAGATGCTATCTTTATTCCATTGTATGGTTTTGGCACATTTGTCAAAAATCAGGTGTCCATAAGTGTGTGGGTTTATTTCTGGGTCTTCTGTTCGGTTCCTTTGATCCACCATTCTGTTTCTATGTCAGTACCATGCAGTTTTTATAACTGTTGCTCTATAGTACAGCTTGAGATCAGGCATGGAGATACCTCCAGAAGATCTTTTATTGTAGAGGATTGTTTTAGCAATTCTGGGTTTATTGTTACTCCATAGGATGTTGAGAATTTTTCTTTCCAGGTCTGTAAAGAATTGTGTTGGCAATTTGATGGGAATTGCATTAAATCTGTAGATTGCTTTTGGTAAGACGGCCATTTTTACTATGTAAATCCTGCCAAGCCATGAGCATGGGAGATCTTTCCATCTTCTCATATCTTCTTCTAATTCTTTCTTCAGAGACTTGAAATCTTTTTCATACAAGTCTTTGACTTGCTTGGTTAGGGTTACACCAAGATACTTTATGTCATTTGTGGCTATTGTGAAGGGTGTTGTTTCCCTAATTTCTCTCTCAGCCTTTTTGTCTTTTGTATATAGGAGGGCTACTGATTTTTTTGAGTTAATTTTGTATCCCGCCACTTTGCTGAAGGTGTTTATCAGCTATAGGAGTTCCCTGGTAGAGTTTTTGGGGTCAGTCATGTATACTATCATATCATCTGCAAATAGTGATAATTTGACTTCTTCTTTTCCAATCTGTATCCCCTTGATCTCCTTCAACTGTCTTATTGCTCTAGCAAGGACTTCCAGAACTATGTTGAAGAGATATGGAGAGAGTGGGCAGCCTTGTCTTATTCCTGATTTCAGTGAGATTTCTTTAAGTTTTTCTCTGTTCAGTTTGATGTTGGCTATAGGCTTGCTGTATATCACCTTTACTATGTTTAGATATGTGCCTTGTATCCCTGATCTCTCCAATACTTTAAACATGAATGGTTGTTGGATTTTGTCAAATGCTTTTTCAGCATCTAGGGAGATTATCATGTGTTTTTTTTTTCTTTCAGTTTGTTAATATGGTGGATCACATTGATGGATTTCCGTATATTGAACCACCCCTGCATACCTGGCACGAACTTGGTCATAGTGGATAATATCTTTGATGTGTTCTTGGATTCGGTTTGCAAGCATTTTGTTGAGCATTTTTGCATCAATGTTCATAAGGAAGATTGGCCTGAAATTCTCTTTGTTTGTTGGATCTTCCTGTGGTTTAGGTACCAAGGTGACTGTGGCTTCATAGAATGAGTTTGGTAATGTTCCCTCTGTTTCTATTTTGTGGAATAATTTGAAGAGAATTGGAGTTAGCTCTTCTTTGAAGGTCTGGTAGAATTCTGTGCTGATACCATCTGGTCCTGGGCTTTTTTGGATGGGAGACTTTCTATGACCGCTTCTATTTCCTTGGGGTATATAGGACTATTTAATTGATTTACCTGGTCCTGATTCAGCTTTGGTAAGTCAAATCGATCAAGAAAATTGTCTATTTCATTTAGGTTTTCAAATTTTGTGGCATATAGACTTTTGAAGTAAGTCCTAATGATTGTTTAGATTTCCTCAGTGTCTGTAGTTATGTCCCCCTTTTCATTTCTGATCAAGAAAATTGTCTATTTCATTTAGGTTTTCAAATTTTGTGGCATATAGACTTTTGAAGTAAGTCCTAATGATTGTTTAGATTTCCTCAGTGTCTGTAGTTATGTCCCCTTTTTCATTTCTGATTTTGTTGATTTGGATGGTGTCTCTCTGCCTTTTAGTTAGCTTGGCTAATGGTTTGTCTATCTTGCTTATTTTCTCAATGGAACAGTTCTTGGTTTCATTAATTCTTTGAATTTTTTTATTTGTTTCTAAATGATTGATTTCAGCCCTGAGTTTGATTATTTCCAGCCTTCTACTCCTTTTTGGTGTGTCTGCTTCTTCTATTTTTAGGGTTTTTAAGGGAGCCATTAAGTTGCTTGAATGAGCTTTCTCGAATTTCTTCTTGAAGGCACTTAGTGCTATGAACTTTCTTCTTAGCACTGCTTTCATTGTGCCCCACAAGTTTGGGTATGTTGTGTCTTCATTTTCATTGAGTTCTAGGAAGACTTTAATTTCTTTCTTTTTTTCTTTCCTAACCCAGCTGTCATTTAGAAACATGTTCAGTTTCCATGTGTGTGTAGGCTTATTGCTATTTCTGTTGTTATTGAGGTCCAGCTTTATTCCATGGTGATCAGACAGGATACAGGGGATTATTTCAGTCTTCTTGTATCTGTTGAGGCTTGCTTTGTGACCAACCATATTGTCTATTTTGGAGAAGGTTTCATGAGGTGCTGAGAAGAAGGTAAATTCTTTTGTGTTTGGGTGTAAGGTTCTGTAAATGTCTGTCAGGACCATTTGGTTCATGACTTCTGTTAGAGACATCATTTCTTTGTTTAATTTCTGTCTTGTTGACCTGTCCTTTGTTGAGAGTGGGGTGTTGAAGTCTTTCACTATTAATGTGTGGGGATCTATGTGTGGTTTAAGTTTCATCAATGTTTCTTTTACAAATGTGGGTGCCCTTTTACTTGGGACAGAGTGCTCAGGATTGTGATATCTTCTTGTTGGAATTTTCCCTTGATGAGTATGAAGTATCCTTTCCCATCTTTTTTTATAAATTTTGGTTGAAAGTCTATTTTATCAGATATTAGAATGGCTACTCCTGTTTGTTTCTTGGGTCCATTTGCTTGGAAAGCCATCTTCCAACCCTTTGCCCTCAGGTAATGTCTATCTTTGTGTCTTAAGTGTGTTTCTTGTATGCAACAGATTGCTGGGTTTTGTTTATGCATCCATTCTGTTAGTCTATGTCTTTTTGTTGGATACTTGAGTCCATTAATGTTGAGAGAAATTAATGACCAGTGGCTCTTAGATCCTTTGATTTTGATGTTGTCTGTGGTCATAAGGTTGTGTGTTTGGTTGCTTTTTGTTTTACTGTAGTGAGGTTAATTATTTCCTGTGTTTCCTTGAAAGTAGCTAGTTTTCTTGGGTTGTATTTTCCCTTCCAGTGTCTTCTGTAATGCTGGATTTGTGTGTAGGTATTGTTAAAATTTATTTTTGTCATTGAATATCTTGTTTTGTCCATCTATGAGGACTGAGAGTTTTGCTGGGTATAGTAGCCTGGGCTGACATCTGTATTCTCTTAGGGTTTGCATGATGTCTGTCCAGGCCCTTTTGGTTTTCATAGTCTTTGTTGAAAAGTGAGGTGTGATTCTAATGGGTTTGCCATTATATGTTATTTGGCCTTTTTCCTTTGCAGCTTTTAGTATCTTTTCTTTTTTCTATATACTTACTGTTTCGATTATGTGGCAGGAGGATTTTCTTTTCTGGTCAAATTTGTTGTGTGTTCTGTAGGCCTCTTGTATTCTTATTGTCCTCGCCTTTAAGTTGGGGAAATTTTCTTCAATGATTTTGTTGAAAATATTTTCTGGGCGTTGGAGCAGGGAATATTTTTCCTCTACACCTATTATTCTTAGGTTTTGTCTTTTTATGTTGTCTTGAATTTCTTGGCCGGTCTGTGTCAGGAATTTTTTAGATTTAACATTTTCTTTGACAGATACATCTATTTCTTCCATTGTATCTTCCACACCTGAGATTCTTTCTTCCATCTCTTGTAGTCTATTGGTTATGTTAACCTCTGTGGTTCCTGTTTTTTTTTTCCCTAAGTTCCTTATTTCCATAATTTCCTCCATTTTTGTTTTCTTTATGTTTTCCATTTCTATCTTCAGGTCTTGAGCCATTTTGTTGATTTCCTTCACCTGACTGTGAAAGATCCCCGGAGGGTATCTTCCGTCAGAGAGACCCCCTCCCAAAGAACAACGAGTCCCTTCGGATGCAAACAGCAAGAGGCTTTTATTTTGATTCACGAGTACTCGGGGCAGCAAGGTCACTCGAGAGGGCCCTGCGCGCCCCCTAGATGGGAAGCTGGGGTTTTTATAGGGTTTTAGAGGCAGAAGCACTGGTACAGAAGCGAGAGGGCATGGTTACAGGGGGCTGATTGGTACGTTTACACGAGACCACAATTTGCGTCAAAGTTTGGCAGGGGCACCAAGATTCCAGGAACTGGGTGGTCAAGGGGGGTAGGATGACCCCTTGACGTGGCCCGCCACCTGTTATTTTGTTTTTTCCCTATCTTAGCTGAAACAGTCTCACAGATATCTATGAGAGTGATTAACACAAACTGTTTTTAGTATGACTGGGGCAGCCTGACCACAGATATCCCAAGTGGGTGACACAGCTAGGATTTTTCAGTAATTTTCCAGTTTCTCATCTGGCCTTCAGAGTTTTACAAAACAGTGGTGTCTCACAAAATGGCATTAGCTATGTTTAACTTAGTGTGAGGCTGGGGTCTTTCAACTGTATTTTCTTGTTTTTCCATCAATTCCTTCAGCTCTTTGTTTGAACAATCCTTTGTTTCTTTTATTTAATTCAGTGATTTAAGCATTTCCTCTCTATAGGCCACAAAATATTTGGCTGCAACTTCTTATATTTCTTTATGGATGGCCATAAACTGTTTGTTTTTATCTTCCTCTATTTCTTTATGCATTTTATTTGTTTCCTCTGTTATCCTCTTCATGATCATAGATGTTATGTCCTCTTCTTGCATTTCAATTATGCTGGGGTGTCTAGGGCTACTTGTTCCTGGATAACTGGGTTCTAGAGCTGCCATATTGTTCTGGCTTTTGTTGCTTGTACTTTTATGCTGGCCTCTACCCATTGGGTTATCTTAGGTGTTTGGAGTTGTTTTCTTGTGGTTCCTGGAATCCTGTGGTAGAGAGAATCCCTTTGGCAGGAAGATGGTTTTTCCTCAAGGAAGCCTTGTCAGCTTTTTGGGTATAGTCACTGGATGGGTGGTGTTTTTCAGGAGTTTCTGCTCCTCACCTCAGGTGTAGAGACCTGAATGGTAACTGTGGTCCTTATTAGTCGAGAGGGCTTTCCTCTTACCAGGAGAAGTCCTGAAGACAGCTGCCCAATTTCTTGCTGTGACTTTAGTGACCTGCTGCTGTAACCTCTGTGTCCTGTGGTTTGGTCAGTTTTGTTAGGGATGACTTGGTTGCCCCTAGGAGCAGTATCTGGGGGTTGATCTCAGGGATCCTGAGCTTTTGTAGGTCTGAGGTTGGGGCTCTGTGCCCCACTACCCAAGCAGTAATCTGTGACGGGTGAGTACTGCTCTCCTGGTAACAACAGGCTATATGGTGCACAGCAGGTCCCTGGTTTGTGCCAGTCTGCGGGACCTTTTCTGCGGATATACTGGGTGGTCTAAGTTCGTCCCCTTTGCTTAGTTCCCTGTGAGGATTTTTCCAGACAGTGACTCCAAGTCTTGGGTGTCCTGGGGCGCACAGTTCTGTCTGTGAGGAATAGTTGGTATAAAGCATGTCTCTGGGCTGGCGGCATGCCCTCCTGTTAGTCTGCAGGAGCTGGGTGCCCACTGCTCTCTGTGCTTCCGGCTTGGGGCCAGATCAGTGATGGGGCTCGTACCTGCTGGTCTGTGAGAGACTTTCCCCAGGTAAAGCCTGGGTGGCCCAAGTCAGTATTGTTTCCTTCCTTCCCTGTTGGGGCCTCTCCTGACAGGAACTCCCAGTCTCTGTTGTACTAGGGTGCACAGCTCATCTGTGCTAGAGAGCTGGGCACAGTCCCTCTCTGTGCTGGTGGCGGGAGGCCAGTTCAGTGATGGCGGCTTGTACCCACTGGTCTGCGAGACTTTTTCCAGGGAAGGACTCGGTGACCTGTGGCCAGTCCCGCTGCTTTCCTTCCCCGTGGGTTTTTCTCACAACGGGGACTCCCAGTCTCTGGTGTTTTTGGTGCCCACCGATCAGCCTGGGAGGGTGATCGGGACATGCAGGGGTGTGGCTCTGGTATGGCGACCTAGTGCCTGCGTGACCGGGGATCTCTCCCGGGTTCTGGCTGGGTGGCCTGAGTGTGGTCCCAACTGATTCCCACGTGGGGGTTTCCTCTCATCTGGGAAACATGATCGCTGCTGTTTTAGGGCCCAGAGTTCAGTCTCTTGGTCGCTCTACGGAGAGTGTTGTCCTGTTCCTCAGACACAGTGTTCTCCTGGCGCCTTCATCTTGGCCCCCCTCTTTTATTTTTCCCAAATCATGTTTCATAAAAACAATTTTTCTATCATGAGGGTATCAAGTAAGACAGATATTAGTCTTTGCTTCAATGCAACGTAGCATTATATTCTCCATATTAATGTTATGTGACTATCTTAGTTACCATTGCTGTGATGAAACACCATGATCAAAGCAACTTGAGGAAAAAAGAATTTATTTTGCTCACAATTCATCAGTAGCAGTGGGGGCAGGACCTCAAACAGAGGGCCTTTTCCCATCAATCACTAATTAGGGAAATGCCATACAAGCATGCCTACAGCCTGATCTTTTGGAAACATTTTCTGATTTGAGATTCAGTCCTCTCAAGTGACTTTAGCTTGCATCAAATTGACACAAGACTATCCAACACAGGGACAGAATTCATATTTTCATGACTGACCAAAAGGAACAATTTCTGATATAAAAATCAACTGAAATAGTTACTTTTTCCTTTATTATTTGATATTACCCAAAGCTAATAATTATATAGAAACAAGAACACTGTTAGTAAGACAGGAAAAATGACATATACAAGGGAAAATTGGATCCCAGGAGGTTGGGGTGTGAGAAATATAAAGAAAATGCAAATGGTGTGGCCACCATGATTAGCAGTTTGGCAAGCCCAGGAAGAAGATGAAGTAACCCAAATAGATAGGAGTAAAAGAAAAGCCACAGCTGGTAGAAATTATTTTATAAAGTGTTTTGTGTGTGAGAGAGAGACTACTAGGTAATAGGAAACTATATAAGTTACTTGTGCATCACATTTGAGACCAACAACCCTAAAGTGATATGACTGAACAGCTAATGGATTAGAAATGAATTTGGAGGTTCATTTTAGACCTAAACATCATGTGAAGTCTTCTGGATAATATCATCATTGTACTTCTCTCATTCACACAGTGTGAGAATTTGCCTTATTTTCTCTGTGAATGAAAAACTAGCTTCTTTCCTTTAAAAGTAGCTAATACAACCATGTTCCTTCTTTCCTTCATTTGGAAAATGTTGGAATTTTCCTTTGAATGAATGGGGCACAGAACTAAAAAGAGAATTTTCAACAGAAGAATCTTGAATGGCAGAGAAGCACTTAAAGAAATGTTCAACTTCCTTAGTCACCAGGGAAAGGCAAATCAAAACAACTCTTGAGATTCCATCTCACACCTGTCAGATTGGCTAAGACCAAAAGCTCAAGTGACAGCAAATGTGAGGATATGTAGAAAGGGTAACACTCCTCCATTGCTGGTGGGGGTGTAAACTTGTACAACCACTTTGGAAATAAATCTGGCATTTTCTCAGACAATTAGGAATAGCTTTACTCCAAGACCCAGCCATACAACTCTTAGGTATATACCCACAAGATGCTTTACCGTATAACAAGGACACTTGCTCAACTATGTTCATAACAACTTTATTCACAATGGCCAGAATCTGGAAACAACCTAGATGTCCCTCAACAGAAGAATGGAAAGACATTGTGGCACATTTATACAATGGAATTCTACTCAGCAATTAAAAGCAAGGAAATCATAAAATTTGCAGACCAAATGGATGGAACTAGAAAAGATCATTCTGAGTGCGGTAACCCAGAAGCAGAAAGACACACATGGCATGCATTCACTTAGAAGTGGATTTTAGCCATATATTATAGGGTAAGTATACTCTGAGGCAGAGACCTAAAGAAGGTAAGTAATAAGAATGACCCAAGAGAGGATTCATAAATCTCATCCAGAAGGGTAGAAGGAATAAACAGAAGTAGTGGTTGAAGAGAGGGAACAAGGTAAGACAGGGGGTGCAGAGAGTTAAAAAGGTAGAGATCTGACCTGAGGAGAGTGAGGGTGAGAGGACAGAAGGACTGCAGAGAAAAGAGAAACTGAGGGTGGGATATCTCTGTGACAAGCTGGAGACTTCTAAGTCTGGGTAGGCTCCTGGGAGGACATGAGGGAGATTCAAGCAAAGATTCCTAGTAGCAGAGCCCATACAGACTGAAGAGGACCCCTTCGAACTAGATTAGTCTCCTTGTAGAGGGAAGGGAACACCAACACACCCACAAAAACTTTGACCCCAAATTTACCCTGCTTACAAGATGTGCAGGGATAAAGATAGAGCAGTCTCCAAGTGGGTTCCCTAGTAGGGGGAACAGGGGTTGTCTCTGACATGAACTCAGTGGCTGCCACTTTGATCATCTCCCCCTGAAGGGTGGGGGGGCACATTACCAGGCCACAGAAGAAGACAATGCAGACAGTCTTGATGAGACCTGATAGGCTAAGGTCAGATGGAAGGGTAGGAGGACCTCCCCTAACAGTGGACTGGGGGAGGGGTATGGGAGGAGAAGAGGGAGGGAGGGCAGGATTGGGAGGGGAGACTATGAAGTCTCTTTAGGACTGGCAGCATCCTCTTCCTCTGTGGCCTGGTAAGGCCAGCTTCCCCCTGGGGGAAGTGCTAGAAGAGCAGGCAACAGAGTTCATGTTAGAAACAGCCCTTTTTAAAGAAGTTTTATATGAGGAGCATGAGGTTTCAACTATAAACAAAGAACTATGAGCAACTAAGGACACAAGGATTCAGAATAATAACCTTCCCCAGGGAAAAGCATAGTAATTAGTTATCCAGTGCCATATGGTCCACAGACCTCTGTACGGAGAAACTTTACTTACTCAAGTTGGAAGTTTCAAACATCAAGTCTGCTTTACTATGATGATAATTGAGTGATTTTATTTTTCAAACAATTCTGTTAGGGTTTTGATTTGTTCTTATTTGAATGTGGTCATATGGTTATATCTAACTAGTTTGAGAGTTGAAGAATTCTTTTTGTTCTCTTTGTGTGTGTTTGTGTGTGTGTATATATATATAATGTAACATAGGGAGTATAGGGAAGCTCACATCACAGAAAAACAAAACGAGTCAAATTACCATTTATTAATGGTGGGCAATATTATATAACCTATGTTAACAAAAAATTACAAAATCCTAGAATATACTGTAATTTGCTTCCTCTTATGTGTATATGTGAGAAATACACTGCTTCACTTGTAATGTAAATTAGTATAAACAAATCTTCATTTAGATTTGTAAAAGAAAAAAAATAATTTTTTTCAACAAGTGAATCTTTACATTAAAGTGAAAAGCAATCTCTCTTATACTGTAAATAACTATTATTTGATTTTATTTT
Source organism: Psammomys obesus (assembly GCF_907164565.1). Lineage (NCBI taxonomy): Eukaryota > Metazoa > Chordata > Mammalia > Rodentia > Muridae > Psammomys > Psammomys obesus. The sequence goes on from NW_026594428.1 coordinate 12,932,830, forward strand.
TTAAAAGATAGCTAAAGTAAATGACTTTAGAATTTAAACCATTGTAAATGTATATTAGCATTTAGTGTGTAACGAATATGAAATTCAATAGTATCCATGAATATTCAAGGTCAAATGATGATTTAAAATATTATAAATATTTATGAAGTATGTGTGTGGGAGAAAGAATGAGGGAGGGAGAGAGAGGGCGGGACAGGGAAAGGCAGAGATAAAGAGAGACTCATGAATGACTAATAAACTGCCCTACAGAAGAAAGAGGAAATAGATCTGTATAACCTCCTAGGGACATGACTTTAAAGAGGATGCCAGTAGTTTAAGTTCTTAATGCCTACTACATTTGTACTTTACACAAACGCATGATAATGAACTCCACACAGAACAAGCTAGGAATATAATATGATTTTTTACCCACACAAGCACGTATGTGTTATCACAGAGAGCCTTATAATTCCCTCACTGGAACAGGTGATTGTGACTATAAACAGATATCAGCATAATTATACATTCATTAATACCCGTGGATGATGCAAGTACGATTTTAAGTGTTGATGGTTTCTTCTTCCTTCCTCCCTGTCGGCTTTGCCTGTCTCCCTTGGTTAAATGCCAGCCTTTTAATCAGTCTTGATTGCTTTGCTTTGAGCAGAGACTTCCTTAGGAACTCCTCGGAGGCACATTGTTTTGTGGGAGACAGCTGTTCTTTACTAGTGCAGGCTGAAGAGAGTTATATATAGTGATGGTAATAATAAATTGTGTACACAAACACATAGACCACATGGGGCTCTGCCAACGAGCCTTAGAGTTTCATGTGACACTTTCCTCTGAATTTACAACCTTACCACCCCATCTGCTGCAATGACCCCTGGTAGCTGGCAGAAGGGTCAGAGGTTTCCTCCTCAACTTCCATGACCGCTTTGTAGTTTCCTAATTAGTTCAGTCAAGATTTCCCTTCCCGGCTTTGTTTAATAGAAAACTATCCGAATCTCTAAGATTTTAATTCTGCTTTTATTTTGTGAATATGAAGCAATCTCTAAATAATTCTATTTTATTTCTAAAAATGCAGTATTGTAAAATTTGTATGTTTGTAAAATTCAACTATATAAAGCACCAGTGATTGGAAAAAGGGGAGACTTTGATTTAAACATATTGAGAAGCATTTCTTGTCTTTTTAAAGTAGGGTGTGATGATCTTACTGTGGTTTTGATTTATTTTTTCAGAGATAGATGAGTTCATGTATTTTCATATTGGTTGTCCATTTATATGTCTTCTTTTGGAATATGGCTGTTCAAGTCATTTTTGTTTTATCAGAGTAGATTATTTATGTTGGGCTTTTTTGTTTTTGCCTTCATTTGAGTAAATGTATATATTAATACAGCAACTTTGACAAAGAACATGGAGGTTGCAAAATAAAACATCTAAAAAGAGTGAATTACCTTATAACCCAACAATTTTAACATGGCGTATTTACCCAACGGAACCAAAATCTCTATTAAGAGATATGGTCTCTTATTTATTGAAGCATTAGTCACTAAGACATGGCATCAACAAAGATATTCATCACTAGAGGAATGTGAAAACCAAATATCACACACACACACACACACACACACACACACACACACACACACTGTAATTTTATTTGCTTAAAAATAAACAAAAAATATCAGCAAAACATGGAAGGGGCTAGAAACCATCCTGCTATGTGAAATAAGGCACAGATAAACAGTCAAGTGTGGTCTCACTGCACATGAAATATATGACTGCTTCTAGAACCAGCAAGAACAATGGTCATCAGCAGCCAAGGAAGGCAGAGAAGAAAAAAGTATGGGGAGAAACTGGATAATGGGTCCAAAGCTAGTTACAGCCAGATATAACAAAACAGTGGTAAATGTTTAAGGTGACATGTGATCTAGTCATCTTCATTTGGTCAATACACAGTGAAGAAATTCCCAGACATCACAGTGCTCTGTAGAAAGATGTGTTATTTATTAGTTCAGTAAAGTTTGAGAGTGTATTTAGGAAGAAAAGGGAATCAGATTATCACCACTGTGTTTGACAACAGTTCTTCCATGTTTAAAATCAGCAATTCTAGTTTCTTGACTGGTGTCACAGCACCTGAAATAAACACATACAAGAATCGGAGATTATCTATTTGAAATAATACATGATTCATCTTATTTTAGGCACCTTCCTATGTGCCAGGCATTTACATGTGTCACTATCAATCTATTCAGATCATTTAGACACAATGATAAATGTCTCTTTTTGCACTGTATGAAACATCTCTAAAGCAGAAAACAATTGCTCACCATACTGGCCTTTCAACAGCAATCTGTTTTGTAGCTGGCAGCGGTAGTAAAGGGCATGGTATTTACACCATGGCAAGAACTTGTCAGGGTCTCTGGATTTTATTCATTTCCAGTCTTTATGTCAATGTCATTGTTACTTATCTTTATGTCCATTTTCATCACCATGGAAATCCTGTTTTGTTTTTCATCATTTCGCATCTATTTTGAGTGTCAGTATTTAGTATCCAAGCATCTTCTCTAAACCACAAAGTGCCAGGGTGATATAGATGTGGGCTACACCAATCTTCATTCGATCCATTTGGGCAGAGTGAACTTGGAAAGTCTTTTCCAAAGATGAAGCACCTGGGTCTATCTGTCTGTGCCTTATTCTCTTAGGAGTATGATCTCAAGTTCCTTCGATGTTTTAGTAAGTGACAAGTTTTTGATTTTGTCCTTTGAGTGGATAGTATTCCAGTGTGTGAGTGATGTATGCAGGTAGGGAGAGGGTTGTCATGTGACATTTTATTTACCCTTCATCTAGTAATGGATGCCTTGGTGAATAGGGCTGCAACAAATATGAGACGTTATATCTTGGTACACTGATTTCACTTCCTTTGGTTAAATATCCAGAAACAAAATTTCTGTACCACGAGATTGTTCATTCTTTTTCATGTTTTTAGGGTTTCTCAGAATGTCTTCACTGGTTTACATTGCATATGGTATCCAAGTATGATGTGGTCTATAACTGCAAGGAAAATGACAGCTCCCATGTAGAGTTCTTTTACTATTCTGTTTGGCTTGCCTTTCCCTCATACACAACCCTCATCTTTACCCCTGAAAATTCTCCTTGGATACAATGTAGTCGAGTCTACTCTAGTTAATTTTGAAATGATACTTAATACCTCTAGCTTGAGGATAATGGAATTATCCCAAATTATGCCATGGAGCTATGTTCTGTTTTTTGTTTTCTCTATTCCTCCAATGCGACCTTGATCACTCTCCTTCCTCTATTATGTATGGAATAAGACATTTGAAGGGTCTCTCAGAATCTGTATCATCCTTTTGCTTTCTTACCCAGTTGACCTCCCACTGGTTTTGTGCGAGTTAGGATAGGATGATACAAGAAAGAACACTTTGAATACTGCCTGGCAGAGCTCAGTGGTTTTCAATGGAGGAACACACAATCAGAAGCATATTTTGATCAGACAACCATGACTAATGAAAGTGCTCAAATCAAGATGATGTGCACTCCTGGTTGGTTACAATGGCTTTTAAAAGTGATTTAAATTTTTGTTCTTCTGTATATTTCACTACCTTCTATTTTGTTTTGTAATGAGCATGAATAACGTATGAATTTCATAATTTGAAATTAAACTTGAGTGGCTAAAAATCAGACCCTTTATGAAGCTCCAGTCTCAACTGCTGAAAGATCTAGTGCTTGTACATGCATTGAAGAAAATGGTGATCCATTTGGACTCATTAGTGACTCGGCTATTTCAGTACGGCATGCTGGCTTGGCTCTACCCCTCCTCCCAATTTAGTCTTTAATATTTCCTGTCCTGTTCATGGCCCAGGACAGAAAGTATATGTGGACTTATATACCTGGGCCATTTTTTCCAGTACAGATTGGAATGGCCAAAGCATTGATAAAGCCTTGTAGGTAGGGAGAGAAAGAGGCCAGGATGTTTGTCTCTCCCTGAAAAACTCTGTTGATGACAGCAGCCAGGTTTCTTCTTCCAAGGCTACAGGTCTCTGTTATTTCAGTACCAGCTGCTAACATGCCCCAAGCCTGGCAAAGACTGTGTTGCTACTCGCCATCCCTAGTTTGGTGTTTACCATCCCTAGTTTCTTCCTCTAAGTCTTCATGTAGTTTGTTGTTATAGACAAAAATGACAATTCCAACTGTTCTATTTTACCAATAAAGACTCAGGAGCCAGATGCTGGAGCAAAAACCTGCTGGCTCAGAGAAGAAGAGAAAGTACCCAGCTGACCTTCCTTCTCAGCTCAAGTCCAAACAGAAAAATCCCCAAAGGCTCACTAGCTCAACTGACAGCCCTGGAGGAAAATGTCCAAGGCCAAAGGTTTGCCAGCTCAAAGCCCCAAAAGCTATGGAGTGGAGAAGCTGAAGCCAAAGCTTGAGCTAAAAGCTCTTTTTCTCCATGCTGTCTTAAATACTCCTCAACTCATAGTCCCTCCTACTCTAAAATCCCTGTCAGCTGGTTTCTTGCTCTGCCTCTTGATTTGGGTTAACTTTATTAAATCCTGTGTACAGAAAGCTCTTGGACTAAAGGTGTGTGCAGAGCTGGGTGAACCACATCATAATCATCTGTTTATAATAAACAGAAAGTTCTTGGATTAAAGGTGTGTAATAGGGTTCAACCATACCAAACAGTGTTTTACAGTTCACAGTTTTGGAGTTCAAAAGGGGACTGATAAAATATCCCGCAAAATTTTTGAGCATTTCCTTTCTTAAAGCTGCTATATTTGAGTCAACTGGTAGCAATTCTGTTTCTTGAGAAGATTCTGATTTCCACTGTCAGTACTCTCAATTCCCTAGAAGCTCACAGGTCGGAACTGAATTTCTTGTTCTATTTATACTTCTATTAAGAGTACCTAAGTCAGGATAATTTTTAAATATCAGAGATTTATTTCTCACAGTTAAAGACTGTAAGAAATCTAAGGTCAAAGTATAAAGAATTTTCCTCTGGTGAAGAGCCAGCCATAAGACAGAAAGAATCCACATGGCAGAAAGTAGAAGGTCAAGCTATTCAAATGCTGCATAAAACCTTTATAATAGGAACGCATAATTGCATTCACAGGGAATGGGCCTCTTGTTTAAATACCTACTAAAATCCTGACTACCTAATACCATCACATAGGTAATGTGCAAATTTTGAAGACATTCAAACTGAAGGACTCAGATTCTAAGTTCTATATTAAGGCCATTTTACCACTTAAGATAGTTTTCCAAGTAAGAATCCACATGATAGATGCTAGCAGGTTGTATTTACCCTTTGTCTCAATAAAATGTCATTGGGAAATATGTAATTTTTCCATAAACTAAAGATACATTTTAGGTAGTAGCTGAGGTATGTATTATACATAAATAGAGAAGATTGTTACCAGTGGTCATGAGCTGAGCCAGGTGTATTCAGGTTTTTGACCTCTCATTCAAAGGGTTGAAATAAAGTCTCACATATATTTGCAATAGTAGCAAGGAAACTATATAAGCAAAGATAACCAGAATATAAAAGAAAACTACATAAAAAAGGAAGATCAGAAGATCAGAATATACTGCAAAGGGGGCAGCAGACCATGTAAGACACTTGAGGGTCTCAGCTATTGCTTTGGACTGCCATACCATTCAAGAGGATGAGTTTACTTAAGAGGCCTAGTGAAGGTATTTGTCTGCTCTGATTGGTAAATCAGATCATATAATCTTTTTTTCTACTGCGCATGTTTCTTCTCATAATGGATTGGATTTAATCATATGCATACCCAATATGCTGGTTAGAGGCAGATTGGCCTTTCCATTTCTATATCTGGATATAACAAAAGTATGATTGAACAGAATCTAAGTTTGATGCTGTCAAGGAAAGAAACAAATTTATGCCAGTGTTAGGAGAAGGAGGCACCTGGAGCCAAATGCAAGCTGGGTTCCAAGATTGCTGTGTGCTTCGTTTGGTGGTGGTGGTGTATGTGTGTGTGTGTGTGTGTGTGTGTGTGTGTGTGTGTGTGTGTGTAAAACATAAAGATAAAGGGGCTGGGCTGCCAAGTGTGTGCTTAATGCAAACCGAGCAGAATCGGAGGATACGAAATCCAGGGCTCTTCCAGCAGAAGTAAAATGAAGAAATAGTAAAGAAAATTGAGGGATGTGCTTATGTATGTCATACGGAAATCAGCACACTATGAAAAAGGATTCTGTTAAATGCATAGATAGACATGGTTGTTCAAAGAATTTAAGAAAATTAAGAAGCAGCATAAAGAGGCTAAGCATTTTATAGATGAATGAAAGACAGAGTTTTACAAGACCCCATAATTTGAGCTAAATGTCCTCTCAATCATTTCAAAAGTTGGATGAATGGGTTCCCTAGTAATGGGAACAGGGACTGTTTCTGACATTAATTCAGTGGCCTGCTCTTTGATCACCTCCCTCTGAGCAGGGTGCAGCTTTACCAGACCACAGAGGAAGACTATACAGCCAGTCCTGATGAGACCTGATAGATTAGGATCAGATGGAAGGGGAGGAGGACCTCCCTTATCAGTAGACTCGGGAAGAGCATCGGTGGAAAAGAGGGAAAGCATCGGTGGAAAAGAGGGAAAAGTGGGATTGAGAGGGGATGGGGGAGGGAGCTACAGTTGGGATACAACGTGAATAAACTGCAATTAATAAAAAATAAATTAATTTTAAAAAGTTGGATGAGGAGAAAATCACTTTTTAAATTACCTAAGATTTTATGGAATAAATTAAAGATATTTAAGGAAGTTTTATCAATGAAAAATGAAAATTTGTTGAGAAATTTAAAAAGAGTACAACTTAGACCAAGATTGAAATTAAAAGGCATGAGGTGAACATAAACAATTTTTTAAAAATATCAGAGCACTGAAATAGATCAGAGTGGTCAGGCCAGTTGAGAGGCAGTTCCAATAATGTAAGTATTAAGGGAAGAAGATTCAGAAAAGACAGCAAATATGTTATAAACTGCAATAAACTTTTATGGCTCATCTCAAACCAATATTCAGGATTTTGGTTACATTTTCTTATAGAAAAGGACAAAGGATCCACTATTCAGTATGTTGTCTCTGATAGGGAATCTCTACCATTTCAAGTGACCCATTAGGATCCCTGAGAAGCCACCGTGAGGGACACTAATATGATACAAAACATTTTGTGGGTAACAAGAGCTGAGACACTCAACTTTTATTGTGAATTAAATCACGGCATCTGAGAATGTGGGTTGAAGCCCTAACTCCTACAACAGTGAATACCACTTTGTTCAGAGGTAGGTTGTAAATTCTGATGAGGTCATATGTGGGTCTAAATCAATATGACAGATGTCCTTACAGGAGGGGAATAGGATCATAGACAGAACCATGCACTGCAAAGGTCACGTGATAACAGAAACAGAAACTGGAAGGGTACAGGGGCAAGAAATGGATCCCACAGACTTCCACTAACAGAAGTAGAGAAGCCAGCAGTCCACACAGAGGTTCACGTGGGAGAAAAAACTGCCTCCTTAGTGAGTGGCATTTTGTTTGGCATTCCTGAAATTTAGCATAGCTTCCCCCTTCTTAACCTTCATGGTAATGAGAGTGGTCTATGTGGGTATATGCAACAAGGAGGCGCGCTGTTCATAGGGAATTTATAAATGATAATAAAATTGGGCTAAAAGGTGTTCTGCTCCTAAAATTACCACCACCCCCCCCCAGCAATTTCAAGCCAAACCAGCAAACAACAATGTCTTCTCTCTCTCTTTCTGAAAGTGTTTTTGGTGTAAGATCTAAACATTTGCTACCATTGAATTAAAAATAAAACTGTACACATGTGAGCTTCAGGTTAAGATGATAAAATTCTCTGTCTTTTAATGAAACCTATATTCTGTATGGATGTTATGTTAGGCTACTCTCATCTACGAAGGCATAAAACTGGTACAAGCTCACCTTTCTTGAGCTTCAGAATTGTTCAGACCCTCATCCTGTCTGATTTGCCTTCCATCCAAACCGTAGGATATGTTTCTCGATTTGTGCAACACATCAAAGAGCACTGATCAGAATGAACAGCGTGGTGCTTCAGGTGGACCTTTCATGGCCACCTTGAGTTGCTGTTTGTACTTCAGTGTTTTCATCAGGAAGGAGAACTCTGAGGCCTGCTAGTGTGTATCCCAGCAGAGGTATGGGTATACTCGTGATCCCTGAATTTAATTTGCAAAAGGATGCCTACCAAATTTATTCTGGCATTTAACCTTTTTTCTTATATTTGTAGATCTGTAGTTTAATGCAAAAGAAACATTTCTATGAAGTAAGATGAATAAATATGGTGACTCCGTCAACAATGTTTGGGAACAGATGCCCAAATCTGATTTTAGCAGTCACTGAACACACATGTTTAAGGAGCAAAGTTGATGAAGTCATGGAAAAGATTTATAAAGATAAGGTTTAACAATAAACACTGTAATCATTACTCATTACCAGGATAGATCATGAATATGTAGGTGTCCTTTTTTCATATTTTGGTGAGGTTAAAAAATACCAACTTATATTCGTTTCTAAGAACAGCTATAATAAAATATAACAAATTGTGTGACAGGAATTTTTTTCTGTTACCATTCTAGAGGTAAAAATGAGAAAAAAATGAAGGTATAGGGCACGGTGGTTCTTTTGTGAGGCTCTGAGGTGGCGTTGTCTCTTGGCTCACTCCCAGATCTGATGGCAGATTATATCTTTGCATTCCATGGCTTGTAGACATGCCATTGCAATCCTGCCCTCATGGTTACAGCTCTTTTCTCTGTATGTCTTTCTCCATTTCTAAGAAGGACAAATTGGTGTATCTCAGCCTCACTTGATTAATTTAGGATGATCTCACATCAAAATATTTCATTCAATTATATCTGCAAAGATCCTAGTATTACAAATTGGTCCATATATATTTTGGGAAGCCATGATTCAACACAATAAATGACTGTTTTCTATTCTATTTTGAGCAAGGCTGATTTTATTTTCATTTTTAAAGTTGTATTATCAGAATTTACAAGGCTTCAAAAGTGAGGCTTTTTGAGCAGTGTATATGAACTATTTCATTTTATGTGGTTTGGTATTTGCTAAAAGTACTTAATATGATTGTTACAGGGTTTAAAAAACTTTGACTCTGCTAGTCAAATCGTTGGATATGATTTATCATGGTCTGAAATTAAACTAGAAAGGGGAAGTACAGAAGAAAAAAGGGAAATTGGTTGATACATCAAAGAATTCAAAGCAAGGTGATCTTTGCATGTGGCCTTGGCAAGTCCGTAAGATCTTAGACATTCAACTCATAAGGCAGATTCGGCATTTAAATCGCCAACATGCTGCCCTTAAACAGTATGTTAACCTAGCACCTTGTAGTTTTTTGAATGAGAATGGGCCCCATAGGCTCATTTGCTTAAGTACCTGGTCCCCAGCTGGTAGAACTGCTTGGGACCAGATGACAAGGTATGGCTTTGTTTGAGAGTGTATGCCATTGAGAGTCAGCTTTCAGGTTTCAAAACCTACACCATTTCTAGTTAGATCACTCTTTCTGTCTCTCTCTCTGTCTCTGTCTTTATGGCTCTGTCTCTGTATCTCTCTGTGTATCTCTGTGTCTCAGTCTCTGTCTGTGCTTCTCTCTCTCTCTCTCTCTCTCTCTCACTCTCTCTCACTCTCTGTGCTTCATGTTTACAGATACAGTATAAACTCTCAGCTACTTTTCTGGTACCATGCTTGCCTGCCTGCTGCCATGCTGCTCTCGGGAAATGTCATGGACAGACCCTCTGAACTGGAAGCTCAATTAAGTGCTCTCTTGTATGAGTTTCCTTGGTCGTGATGCTTTGCTACAGCAGCAGAACAGTAACTAAGGCACCACAGGTAAATTTGAAGATAAATTTGTAAGATGAATTTAAAGGTATGTGCATGCAATCAAGTGCAGAAGATTTTCAGAAGAGGGCACTGGTAGAAACTTTGAAACCATCTGTCTCTTGTGTTTGTAGGAGTATAAATCAGGTTTTTCCAGGGAAACTAACATAATATATACTATATATAAAGCATATATGCATATATAAAATATAGTACATTTATCTATAGTGCATATTTATGTATTTATGTATATGTGTATACACACACACTTGGACCGATGTATATGTTGGTTCCACATTCATGCACTTGACTGAACTGAGCATTGGTCAAAATTAGTTTAAAAATTTGCATCTGTGCTGAAAATCTGTGCTGAAACATTTATATATAAACAAACATACAATGTAACTATTTATTTAGCACCTACATTGTATTGGTTATTGTAAATAATCTAGAGATGGCTTAAAGTACCCAGGAAGATATGCAAAGGTTACAAGCAAAACCAGGCCATTTTATACAAGGGGCTTACGCATACATAGATTTCATATCACCAGGGAGTCAACTCCATGAATATACCATGGAATAATTATAAGAGGTTTCTTTTTTTTTTCAATAAAAGATCAGCTTATTTCATAGTAGCTGAAAAGTCTCAGTGTGTGTTGTCTGTGACCTGGAGAACACGGAGAGTTGAGTGGGTTAACAAAATTAGTCCCGTTCTAAGTCTGAAGTCCTAAGGACCAGAAGTCCAATGTCTATAGCAGGAGAAGATGATGTCCAATTGAAGTGGGGAGAGATAACAAATTTGTTTATCTTCCTTCTACATTATAAATCATTGTGAGTCCTCAATGGTTTGACTGGGTGGTGTCCATCCACACTGATAAAAACATTCTTTGTTAAGTCTATTGATTCATATAGCTATCTCTTCCTGAAACGCCCTTGGAGGTTCTCCCAGAAATAATATTTTATTAGACATCTGGGACTCCTTTATTTCTGTTGGCGGACACACACAATTTACTGTCTCAGTAGGTGACACGTGTGGGTATAAGCTTTAGATATGGTGTTTGGAGGGCCGAGGAGAACAAAGCTGACTATCACTGCTAAAAGCAAAGGGACCGTGCAGTTATAGGACGCTCTCAAAAAATATACAGGAGACATAGGAGGACACTGGTAATGGGAAGAGTTTGTTGTAGCATTTTTGTCTGTGGTAAAGAAAATGAAATATGAAAGTATATGAATGAGACACAAGTTAGTAAACCATGTTATATCAGTGTTTAATTGGCCATTGAAGAAGCCATTATAAACCTTTCATTTTCAGAGAGAAGGTGGGACGTGCACAGAGATAATAATGTATAGAGGTATGGCGGAGGACCGGAAAGGTGCTTTTACTGCACATACAACGAATTGGTAGCATTTGACTGGAGAGTTCCTTTAATGAGTCTTTCCCTACAAAAATCACCAAATACGAATATTACATGTATGGGCACGTGTGTGATAGTCTATAGCATATATGAATGTGTGTGGGACGCGCACACATACATGCAGAGTACTGAGGACGATGTCAGGTCTGACTTCTTCCATTTAGGCAGGGTCTCTCACTTTGTCTGGAGCTAGACTGGAGGCCAGAAAGCCCCAGTGGTCATCTTGTCTCTGCTCCCTGAGGCACTGGGGTTTCATGTGCACGAATGACCATGCCCAGCTTTTTACATGGCTGCTAGGGATTTGATCTCAGGTCTTCGTGTTTTCAAAGCAAGTGTTTCAGCTCACCGAGCTACGCCTCTATGTAAGGATTTTAAGGTCGCTCTTACATTTGATTACACAAAGAAAATTGGTAAAGTGAAAAATAATGAAAGCTAACTGAAACACATTATACAGGAAAAATACTTTGTGTAAATTTAGTCTCAGTTGTGTGAAATGACAACCACTTAGAAATGCATTGCAGAATTCCTTTAATAAAATGTGAAATTCACTGTTAATAGCTATATATATATTTAAACGACACACATTTATTGCCTCACATAATTTATTGCATACATTAAGCATAAAATTTCCTGTGGGCAATAATAAATGTGATTTATAAGTCACAATTTGTGGGAAGTCTGTTTCTTATTCTCTTGAGGACAGTTCCAAAAACCATTAAAATATAAAAATTGGAGATTTCTTCATTCAGGCAATGGTACTTGTTTTATTTTACTTTACAAAATATATTTTAAATAAATTTTGTATTTACCTTACTGAAATTATAAAAATTGTCAAAGTCAAAGATGATGGGGTTTTGAGGTTTTGACATCTTCATTTTGATCACTTTTGGTATATATGTGCTTTCTTATGTGCTTCTAAGTGAATAAGCGAGTGTTTCTGTCAAAAATCAGAAAAGATATGTTGTACAAAAGTTTAAAATTGAAAAATAAAAAGTAAAAATATATATAATTCTTATTGGAAAATTCAAAACAACTTTCCCAGCATTAGTGAAACCTTACTGAATATTATTGAACATAAATCTATTGTACATTATACCAACATGCATTTTAGTATTAAGTTTTTCATGTTAAGAACATTAGGTACAGATGCTCCCTGATGCAGAATCAGTTTACATCCTGAAAACTCCATCTGTTTCCACAATGTTCTAAACTGTAACTTAGATGCACAGAAGTGGGCTGACTGGAGGTGTGTTGCGCTGTGCTGTTCAGGTCCTGAGAGAAAAGCATGACAAGTCTAGTGACAGATCAGAATTCAAAAACCAGTGTGAGGGTACCGAATGCATAGTGAGCACGTCCACACCATCATGAGGTAGAGAAGTCATAGGCCGAACCATGGAAAGTCAGTCATAGTTATATAAACCATAGTATAACTGCGCCAATCATTCCGAGCATCTTGACAGGTGGTTTGTCTCAAGGCTAATTGATACCAAGACTACATCACATCTTGTCAATACGTGAAGTCTGCCTTCTAGAACAAGACAGGCCGGTCAAACCCACCAGGCCTCCTGCTGTTGGAAATAACACTTTATAAGAAACTGGACACTCTCCTTTGCACAGTGCCCATGCCTACTTCCTCTCCAGAAAGGCCCAGCCAAATTGTTGAAATAGGGAACATATGGGCTGCAAATTCCAAAAATGTACCACCTGGCTAGTCACTGTTTTTAAAATTCCTGTTCTATGATTGAGAACATTCTCCTTTTCCATGGCATCTGGGCCAGCTGTGCTTCAGAATGCCATACTTCTTGGATTTATACGTTATCTTTTGGCAGCATTCTATTCTTTTCATTGACTGTTTTTGCTTAGTCTACTAGTTACTACGAAGTTTTTAGTGTCAGTATGACTGGCCTGTCTTATCGGTTAAGTAGGCACATTAATTGAAATGAGAATAGGGGAGCCCTTGGTTTTCCTGAAACTGTCTCTATCATTTTTTCTGAAATCCTTTTAAACTAAAAAAAAAGCCCTTTGATTTTTTTCAATAGAGTACAAGGTTTAGAATTAAAATAATATGATTATAAAGTATTATGGAGGTGAGAGAACAGACTAAATGAACAGGTTCAGGAGGGGATGAGAGATGGAGATGATTAAATACTGATGAAAACTCAGTCACAGCAAGGTGTAAACAATCAGATGAAGGCCAAGAGAAGCAGAATGGCCCTTACACTGAACAGAAGAAATACAACAAGAAACGGAAAATGTAAATTTCACAGATAAGACTGTTCATTTCAGAATTTTTTTCAAGAGCCACTTCTAAGCAATTCGTTTTACATTGGTAAGACGGAAAGTCTATACATGTCAAAACTCATTCCTGTTTCAATTTTTCTCTTCTTGACACTGAATGATCATACAGGGGATCAGGAAGAAAATCATTCACCTTTTATAATTCTGATTAGTTTGCATACTGTATTATCTACAGACTCCTGGAGCCCTCCGCTGGCATAGCTATTTTTTAATTTATTTTTATTATTTTTTTAGGCATAGCTATTTTTGGAAGGTTTATCTTTACTGTTACACTTTTCATTCTTTGTACTTGTGTGTCTATGTGTTGGTGTGCTCATGGTACTGCAGGTACCTGCCTGAGGTCAAAAGTGTCCCCGGAGCTGGGGTTACGGCAGTTGTGAGCCTCCTGAAGTGCATGCTTACATATTTTTTTCAGTGGGGTCAAGTTCTATTACGGAGCTCACTTGATGATCAGCTTTGCCAACTTTTACAACTTAGGCTCTCGGTGATGCCTCAGGATACAAGGGTTAGCCTGCAGGTGTGTCTTAATTAGGTTAATTGGTACAGGAAGTCCTAACCCAGTGTGAAGGGCGCCATTACCTGGTCAAGGACTCCTGAACTGTACCAGTAGAGATAGCAAGCTGAGCACGAGCAAGCAAGCGAGCCAGCATGCATGCATTTATATTTTCTCTGCGCTCAACTGTGCATGTGATGTGACCAGCTCCTCTACACCTATGGACATTGACTTAGAATCATATGCTGCAAAACCCCTTTCTCCCTCTGACCTTTATTCCACTGGGAAGGATACTTAATCACAGCAACAGAAAGGAAACTAGCATGGTAGGGTACTTTGTAAACAAAAGAAGAGTATTGTGTTTCATAGTTCTGGTCCAAGCATATGACGACACTATCTGCTTAGTCTGTTTAGACTCATAGCAGATGACACCACAGGGTAGAAACTTCTGGGAGTGGGAAGTGTGTATACAGATCAGTCTCACCTTTTAACAGCAGTTCTCAGCTTGTGGGTCATGACCCCTATAGGAGTTGCATATCAGATATCCTGCATTCATGTTATATATATATAAATATATTAATATATATATATATTACAATTCTTGTCATGATTTGAATTCTCCACCTAGTGTAGTGGTTCTCAACTTGTGGGTCACCACCGTTTGGGGGAGTCTAATGACCATTTCACAGGGGTCACATATCAGATCTTAGATATATATCAGATATTTACACTGCAGCTCAGAATGGTAGACAAATTACAGTTATAAAGTAGCAACAAAAGAATTTTATAGCTGGGGTCACCACAACCCGAGGAACTGTATTAAAGGGTTGCAGCATCAGGAAGGGTGAGAACCACGGCCTTAGAGCAGTAAGTCCCTGTAGTAATGAATGTAGTTCTGCAGTTACCTGACTGATCTTCTGAGACAGAATTCACCACCTTTGGCATGGAGCCTCCATCACACAGTCACCTCCCAGTAGGACACCCTTCTTCATGCTTCTGGTCAGTGCTGTCCCACTGGGAACCAAGCTTCTAGCACAGGAACCTTGGGAGACAAACCATATAGAAATCACAACAAAGTCATGAATCACAGCCTTTAGTGTAAATCAACCTCCTTATAGCAGAATGATTAGAAAACTGCCATAAAGTCTGCTATATCATTGGCTTTGCAGCACTAGAAAACTTTTATGATCTTTGATTATAGATGTAAATTGGCTTCTGCCCAAGCAGGACAGGGGCATTTGTTTGCTAAGGGGTGAAAGTCAAGGAAGAGCTTTTAGGAATAGGAATTTGAAGTTTTGGGCAAAAATCTTGGTGCAGGTCACTCAAGTCATGGTCTGTTAGGACTAGGACTGCACTATGACATGAAAGTGTAGACTTGGTGTCAGCTGCTGATGACTGTTGATGAGTATGGAGTTTGTGGAGGTGGAGCAGACTGTTTGACAAGTTGGTTGACAAGGATTCTCTGAAACAAATGATGTAGCTCACTACTGCTTAAACTACTGGACAGGAATTACTTGGGAGAATTGGGGCAAATTTATACATATGTTCTCTCTGATGTTGGATGAATTATGTTGACACAGGTGGCCTCAGGACTCAAGCAAGTTACTGAATGAGGAATTGAAAACAAGGACATTGGTGTTCTGTTCAGGAAGTTATCTCCTGTGCCAATGAGTTCTAGGCTCTTCCCCACTTTTTCTTCTAACTAATTTAGTGTGTCTGGTTTTATGTTGAGGTCTTTGGTCCAGTTGGACTTTAGTTTTGTGCAGGGTAATAAATATGGATCTATTTTCATTTTTCTGCATGTAGACATCCAGCTGGACAAACACCATTTGTTGAAGATGCTGTCTTTTTTCCATTGAATGGTTTTGATTTCTTTGTCAAAAAACAAGTATTCATAGGTGTTTGGTTTTATTTCTGGGTCTTCTATTCGGTTCCATTGATCCACCATTCTGTTTCTAGATCAATACCATGCAGTTTTTATTACTATTTCTCTGTAGTACAACTTGAGTTCAGGGATGGAGATACCTCCAGATAATCTGTTGTTGTACAGGATTGTTTTGGAAATTCTGGGTTTTTGTGTTTCTCCATATGAAGTTGAGAATTTTTCTTTCAAGGTCTGTAAACAATTGTGTTGGTATTTTGATGGGAATTGCATTGAATCTGTAGATTGCTTTTGGCAGGATGGCCATTTTCACTATGTTAATCCTACCGATCCATGAGCACGGGAGGTCTTTCCATCTTCTGTTATCTTCTTCAATTTCTTTCTTCAGAGACTTGAAAAAAAAATTTTTTTCAAACAGGTCTTTCACCTGCTTGGTTAGAGTCACACGAAGGTACTTTATGTTATTAGTGGCTATTGTGAAGGGTGTTGTTTCCGTAATTTCTTTCAGAACAACAACAGCACAGGCTCTAAGAGCAACAATCAATAAGTGGGACCTCATGAAACTGAAAAGCTTCTGTAAAGCAAAAGACACTGTTGTCAGAACAAAATGACAGCCTACAGACTGGAAAAGGATCTTCACCAACACTGTATCTGACAGAGGGCTAATATCCAGAACATACAAAAACTAAAGAAGTTAAAAAGCAACAAATCAAGAAATCCAATAAAAAAATGGGGTACATAGCTAAACAGAGAAGTCTCTGTAGAGGAATACAGAGAAACACTTAAAGAAATGCTCAACATCCTTAGTCATCAGGGAGATACAAATCAAAACACCCCATAGATATCACCTTACACCTATCAGAATGGCTAAGATCAAAAACTCAAGTGACAACACATGCTGGAGAAGTTGTGGAGAAAGGGGAACTCCTTCATTGCTGGTGGGAATGTAAACTTGTATAACCACTTTGGAAATCAATCTGGCGCTTTCTCAGACAATCAGGAATACTGCTTCCTCAAGCTACAACTATACCACTCCTAGGCATATATCCAAATATGCTCAAGTACACAACAAGGACATTTGTTCAGTGATGATTGTAGCAGCTTTAATCATAATAGCCAGAACCTGGAAACAACCCAGAAGTCCATCAACAGAGGAGTAGATACAGAAATGGAATACTACTCAGTAATTAAAAACAAGGAAATCATGATATTTTCAGGCAAATGGTGGGCTCTAGAAAAGACCATACTGAGTGAGGTATCCCAGAAGCAGAAAGACACACATGGTATATACTCACTTATAAGTGGATACTAGTCTTCTAAGATAGGATAAACATACTAAAATCTGTACACCTAAAGAAGATAAACCATCTTGAGGAAGCGCTATTTCTACTTCTCTGAGAAAGTGCCAGATTGATTTCCAGAGTGGTTGTACAAATTTACATTCCCACCAGCAGTGGAGGAGGGTTCTCCTTTCTCCACAACCTCTCTAGCATGTGTTGTCACTTGAGTTATTCATCTTGGACATTCTGATGGGTGTAAGGTAAAATCTCAGGGTCCTTTCGATTTGCATTTCCCTAATGGCTAATGATGCTGGGATCCAGCCATACCACTCCTAGGCATATATCCAAAAGAGGCTCAAGTACACAATAAGGATATTTGCTCAACCATGTTTGTAGCAGCTTTATTTGTAATAGCCAGAAGCTGGAAACAGTCCAGATGCCCCTCAACTGAAGAATGGATGCAAAAATTGTGGTACATCTACACAATGGAGTATTACTCAGCAATGAAAAATAAGAAAATCATGAAATTTGCAGGTAAATGGTGGGACCTGGAAAGGATCATCCTGAGTGAGCTGTCCCAGAAGCAGAAAGACACACACAGTAGAAACTCACTCATATAGACATGTAACATAGGATAAATATACTAAAATCTGTACATCTAAAGAAACTAATCAAGAGAGAGGACCCTAACTAAAATGCTTAATTCCATCCCAAAAGGCAAAGAGGATGGATATCAGAAGAAGAAAACAGGAAACAACCTAGGAACCTGCCACAGAGGGCCTTTGAAAGGCTCTGCCCTGCAGACTATCAAAGCAGAACTGAGACTTATGGCCAACGGTTGGCCAGAGTACATGGAATCTTATGTAAGAAGTGGGAAATAGTAAAATCTGGAGAGGACAGGAACTCCAAAGTTGAGCAAGAGAACCAGAGAATTTGAACACAGGGGTCTTCCCAGAGACTCATACTCCAACCAAGGACTATTCATGGAGATAACCTAGAACCCCTGCACAGATGTAACCCATGGCAGTTTAGTGTCCAAGTGGGTTACATAGTAATGGAAAGAGGGACTGTCTCTGACATAATCTGATTGGCTTGCTCTTTGATCAGCTCCCCCTGAGGGGGCAGAAGTCTTACCAGGCCACAGGAGATGACAATGCAGCCACTCCTGATGTGATCTGATAGATCAGAAAGAAGGAGAGGAGGACCTCTCCTATCAGTGGACTTGGGGAGGGGCATGCATGAAGAAGGAGGAGGATGGGTGGGACTGGAATGGGAGGAAGGAGGGGTTTATGGGGGGATACAAAGTGAATAAATTATAATTAATAAAATTTTAAAAAGAGAAAAAAAAAGAAGAAGACAAACAAGAAAGCGGGCCCGGGGTAAGATGATCAACCTTCACTTAAACAGACAAATTGGGATGGACATTGGAAACAGGAGAAAACAAGTAACAGGACAGGAGCCTATTGCAGAGGGCCTCTGAAATACTTTACCTAGCAGTGTATCAAAGCAAATTCTGAGACTCTTTAACCAAACTTTGGGCAAAGTGCAGGAAACCATATGAAAGAAGGAGGAATTAGTAAGAACTGGAGAGGACAGGAGCGCTACAAGGACAAAATTTATCTGGGCACAGGGGTCTTTTCTGAGACTGATTTTCCAACCAAGGACGATGCATGGATATAACTTAGAACTCCTGCTCAGACATAGCCCATGGCAGCTCAGTATTCAAGTGGGTTTTCCCTTGTAAGGAGAACAGGGACTGTTTCTGACATGAACTTAATGGCTGGCTCTTTGACCTCCCCTACCTACGAGGTAGGAGCAGCCTTCCTAGGCCTCAGAGGAGGACATTGCAGCCAGTCCTGATGAGACCTGATAAGCTAGGGTCAGATGGAAGGGGAGGAGGACCTTGCCTATCAGTGGACTTAGAGAGGGCCAGGGAGGAGATGAGGGAGGGAGGATGGAATTGGGAGGGAATGGGAGAGAGGGCTACAGCTGGAGGATACAAAGTAAACAAAGTGTAACTAATATAAAAAAATACAAATTTAATTAAAAAAAAAAGAAAGAAAACAAGGACATTGGGAGCTGGAGAGATGGCTCAGTGGCTAAGACAACTTGTTGCTTTAATAGAAGGTCTGGGTTCAGTTCCCACCATCTCCATGGCATCTTACCGTTGTGTGTAACTCCAGTTTCAGTAGGGCCTCTATGGCCAACAGCAGCTACGAGTCCAGACATAAATGCAGGTAAAACATACAGGCACATCAAAGAAAAGAAGAGACACATTAAATTATTGCTTTGTTTTTATACACTTATCAGAGGAGTTTGCTTTGTTCATACCAAAATTATGGTGTAAAATTTCCTATTTGCTTTCTATACAAGTGTTTTATTTTGATTGATCTAATTTGTCACTCGTAACAACTAATATTAATGTGGTTATTGATGACGCTGATTCTCTCTGTTTAGTATCAGTAATGGCTTCCTCAGATGATGCTATAAAATTAAAAACACATATCGAAGCTAAACATGATCTTTGAAGGCTTAAAAAGTCCTATTTATAACAAAATATGAGAACAGAAGCTGTACTTTAAACAGGAGTTTAACTTAATTTTACCACATTAATTAAAGTTCTTTCTTAAGGTAATGTTCAATACAAAAGAGTTAACATTCTTGCCCATATTTGCCGTCACACTTCAGTGATATTTTTGAGTATCTGACATTTGCAGATGCGAAGGTGAATTTTTCTTCATGGGTCCAGCCCTCTTGGGAATAATAGCTATATAAAAAAAATAGCACAGAAAAGGTAAGTGAGACAGTGGGTGTTAGGAAGATTAAATAATCCTAAAGTACTTCCATGTTAGGGCATAGCTGAACAACTGAAATTTGTGATTCTCATGTACAACAGTTTGATTTTCTAATCACTGGGGCAAAATGCTTGACAGATGCAATTTGAGGAAGAAGCTCATTTTGGCTGGTGGCTGCAGAGAGATTTCGTTTCCTCACAGTCGGGAGGGTGTGGTGGCATGAATGGCTGCTTCTTCACAGTGTCAGAGGTTAGGAAACAGAGACCCAAGACAGAATAGAACAAAAACCTGCAAGGCCTCCTCCTGGTGGCCTCCTGCCAGCTGTGCTCTAGGCTTTGCTGATTCCATAGCTCCCCAAACAGCACAAGCAACCAGGGACTGTGGGCTCACTCAAACACATGGGCCCACTGGGGACATTTCACACTCGAAACTTCACATCACGCAAAATCAGAATTATGTGAATCAGATGTTTATCAGCCTGTTAATGATAGACCTGCAAAGATAGTAAGCTAGACAAAGCAGCCTGCTGGGAAGTGGGGTGTTCACACCTAGTGTAGGGAAAGAATATTAGAACACTTTGGGTAGGCTGGATAAAGCATTGCCTAATGTCCCATAGATCAGCAAAATTCTAACTTTGGGATTTTTCTTTTCTTTTTTTTAAAATATTTTTTATTTTAATTTTTATTAATCACACTTTATTCACTTTGTATCCCCCTGTAGCCCCTCCCTCCTCCCCTCCCAATTCTTCCCTTCCTCCTCCCCCTTCTCCACGAATGCCCCTCCCCAAGTCCACTGATAGGGGAGGTCCTCCTCCCCTTCCCTCTGATCCTAGTCTATCAGGTCTCATCAGGACTGGCTGCATTGTCTTCCTCTGTGGCCTGGTAAGGCTGCTCCCCCCTCAGGGGGAGATGATAAAAAAGCAGGCCAATCAGTTCATGTCAGAGACAGTCCCTGTCCCCATTACTATGGAACCCACTTGGACACTGAACTGCCATGGGCTACATCTGTGAAACTAATCAAGAAGGAGGATTCTGGCTAAAATGCTCAATCCTCATTCAGAAAGGCAAAGAGGCTGGACATCAGAAGAAGGAGAAAACAGGGAATAGGACAGGAACCTGCCACAGAGGGTCTCTGAAAGGCTCCACCCTGCAGGGTATCAAAGCAGATGCTGAGACTAATGGCAAACCTTTGGGCAGAGTGTAGGGAATCTTATGAAAGAAGTGGGCAATAGTAAGACATGGAGAGGACAGGAGCTCCATCAGGAGAGCAACAGAACCAAAAAATCTGGGCACAGGGGCCTTCTCTGAGACTGATACTCCAACCAAGGACCATTGATGGAGATAACCTAGAACCCCTGCACGGGATTTTTCTTTTCTAGTGGAATAAAATTGGCTTATAAACATGTAGTACCACTGAGTTTAACTCTTTTTTTTTTTTTTAGTTTTCTGTTTTAAATTTTTAAAAGTTTTTAATTAAATTTTTATTTTTATATTAATTACAGTTTATTCACTTTGTATCCCAGTTGTAGCCCCCTCCTTCAACCCCTCCCAATCCCACCCTCCATCATCTCCTTCCATGCTTCTCTCCAAGTCCACTGATAGGGGAGGTCCTCCTCCCCTTCCATCTGACCCTAGCATATCAGATTTCATCAGGGCTGGCTGCATTGTCCTCCTCTGTGGACTGGCAAGGCTGCTCCCCCCTCAGGGGAAGGTGATCATAGAGCAAGACACTGAGTTTATGTCAGAGACAGTCCTTGTTTCCCTTACTACAGAACCCACTTGGATACTGAGCTGCCATGGGTTACATCTGTGCAGGGGTTCTAGGTTATCTTCATGAATGGTCCTTGGTTGGAGTATCAGTCTCGGAAAGGATCCCTGTGTCCAGATTTTTTGGTTCTGTTGCTCTTCTTGTGGAGTGCCTGTCCTCTCCAGATCTTACTATTTCCCCCTTCTTTCCTAAGATTCCTGCACTCTGCTCAAAGTTTGGCTAAGAGTCTCAACATCTGCTTTCATACCCTGTTGGATAGAGTATTTCGGAGGCCCTCTGTGATAGGTTTCTATCCTATTTCCTGTTTTCTCCTTCTTCCAATGCCCATCCTCTTTGTCTTTCTGAGTGAGGATTGATCATCTTACCCTGGGTTCTCTTTCTTGTTTATCTTCTTTAGATGTACAGATTTTAGTATGTTTATCCTATATTATATGTCTAATATCCACTTATAAGTGAGCATATACTATGTGTGTCTTTCTCCTTTTGGGATACTTCACTCAGAATGAGCTTTTCATGAAATTTACCTGCAAATTTCATGATTTCCTTGTTTTTAATTGCTGAGTAGTATTCCACTGTGTAAAGGTACCATAATTTCTGAATCCATTCCTCTGTTGAGGGACATCTTGGTTGTTTCCAGGTTCTGGATTTTTTTTTTAACAGTTTTTCAGTTTGTATCCCAGTTGAAGCCTCCTCCTTCATGTCCTTCTATTCCCACTATCCTTCCCTCTCCTGCCCCTTTCCCCCTTCCCCCTTCCCTAGTGCACTGAAAAAATGGGAGTTCTCCTTCCCTACTATCTGACTCTAGCCTATTAAGTCTCATCAGGACTGCCTGGAGCCTCTTCCTTTGTCATATCAGAGACTGCCCTTATGCCCCTTAGCAGGGGACTAACCTGGACTATAGACTATGGACCTAGACTATGGAGCTTCCTATGGACTATATCTGAACAGGGAGTCTAGGTCCTCTCCATGCATAGTCCTTGATTGATGCATCAGTCTCAGCAGATTCTCCTGGGCCCAGAATATTTGGGTTTGTTGGTCTCCCTGTGTTATCCAAGTCCTTCAATCCCCCACTTTTTCCACAGGACTTTCTGCACTCTGCCCAAAATTTGGCTGTGAGTCTCTGCATCTACTTCTATCCTCTGCTGGGGATTTGTGATAGGCTCCTGTTCTGTTTAGGATTCTTTAGAATTCTCAACAACAACATATTGAATGGTGGGGAAACACTTAAAGAAATGTTCAGTGTCTTTAGCTATCAGGGAAATGCAAATCAAAATGACTCTGAGATTCATCTTACACTCATCAGAATGGCTAAGATCAAAAACTCAAGTGACAACACATGCTAGAGAAGATGTGGAGAAAGGAGAACCCTCCTCCTTTGATGGTGGGTGTGCAAACTTGTACAACCACTTTGGAAATCAGTCTGGTGCTTTCTCAGAAAACTGGGAATAGCCTTACTTCAAGACACAGTTATACTGCTCCTGGGCATATATACTCAAAAGATGCTCCACCATACAGCAAGGACATTTGCTCAATTATGTGCATAGCAGCTTTATTCATAATAGCCAGAATCTGGAAACAACCCAACTGTCCGTCAATGGAAGAATGGATTCAGAAATGTGGTACATTAAAAAAAAATGTGGTATATTTATACAATGGAATACTACTCAGCTGTTATAAACAATGACATCATGAAATTTGCAGGCAAATGGATGAAACTAGAAAGGCTCATTCTGAGTGAGGTAATCCAGAAGCAGAAAGACACACAGGATAGATACTCACTTATAAGTGGATATTAGCCATATAATATAGGATAAACAGTAAAATCTACAGACCTAAAGAAGCTAAACAACAAGGAGGACGCTTAATTCTCATTTTGAAGGGCAAACAGGACAGACACAGGAAGCGGTGGAAGAAAGGGAACAGGATGAATTTAACTCTTCAACTAACAGTAAAATCAAAGTAAAATGTAGGTACTTCCTGAGAAAATTAAATGATCTTTCTATGATTCAATTATATGACACTGAAAATAGTGTGTTCAGGTGAGAATTTCTCAATACTATACATTGGAGGTGTTATTTTAAATCCATAATCTGAAGGAAAAAATCCATCACGATAATGGGAATTAGTTAAGAAGTATTATAAATCTTCTAGGAGAAGTAAGTGGTAGTGGTCAAACTCGAGTCATTATTGATTGGAAGGAATTCTCTGACACTGAGAAGAAAGCAAATGCTGTAAATGACCATGGGCAGAAAAAGAAGTTAAGGCCAACAGTTCTAGTAATTAAAAATAGCTTTAGATACTTTTTATTAACAGATATCAGAAGTATCAGAAAATATTAGTAAAGAGAAACCACTGGCAATCTATAATTTAAATATGCAAACACAGGAGAAATATAGGCATGAGAAAAGAGTTTTCTAATGGAAGGCACTCTGTGAACAGCAGCAAAATGTTTGGAAAGCATGAATGATCTATAAAACTAAAAAAAGGGGAGATTAAGGTGGAAACAGATGGTAGAATGCCTTTAAATTCTGTAATAGGTTTCTGCATTTTATTCCGTGAGCCAAGTAGTTATGTGTTTATAGACAGGCTTTGTGTAGATAATCAAAGTTGCAGATGTTGGTGGGATGAAGGAAATATGTCTAAAGAGGCAATGATGTGGGGTAAGGACTGTATTGTCACACCCTAGGTTGAATGTCATAACTCTGGCCTCAACTGGGCTAAATGGCAATAGTTATAGACAGAAGGGAAAATGGAAATGCCTCTTGGTAGTAGGGTCTCAAAGGCAAGTCAGATCCTTAAATATATGTGAGGGGAAGGCATGCTGGTAATAAGAAATGAAAAAATTTGACAAGACACAATCACCAATGTGGCAGATGTGGGGAAAGAAACAGGGGTTGTTCATTGACACACTTTGCTATTGTGACTTACTTTGATGGTTGCTTTATCAATAAACTTGTGTTAAAAAGATTCGAAATAAATTGTTTAAAGTAGATATTGTTTATTTATCATGGCTATAAAATGTTTTCAATTAGCATACTATGGATTCAGTGGCCTTTGGAAATAAACCAACCTAGAAAGCAAGAGAATGGACAGAACCTTAAAGTTATGCTTTACTTCGGAATATACCATAAAGTATCATTCCTGTTTTCCCTCACTGTATATTCATACTGCTAGTAGACAGTGAAGGACAGAGGCAGTCAGCCAGGGCGAAAGTACTATACTAAACCATTCTTGACTCTACCACAGCTGCCTCTTCAGCCTCATTCTTTTCATGCCAATGCCAACAAACTTAGGTTTCTTCAAGTTTGGAGATGGATTGGACAATACCATTTGGTTTTTGATATTATGAATGATCAATAATGAAAACAGAAAATGATTTAGGATTTAGGAGCAAGTTTGTAAAGGGGAGGGAAAAGCCTTGACAGAATAGTACGCTCACACCTTGAATAGCATAAGAAGAATGGGATCAGAATCTCAACAAAGTCTACTGTGTACCCAGAAGGCATTAAAATGAATACCAGCACTATCCTCTCACTGACTCATTCAAGTCCCTTGTTACTAATT
Organism: Psammomys obesus; assembly: GCF_907164565.1. Taxonomy (NCBI): domain Eukaryota; kingdom Metazoa; phylum Chordata; class Mammalia; order Rodentia; family Muridae; genus Psammomys; species Psammomys obesus. The sequence continues at coordinate 12,958,196 of NW_026594428.1, forward strand.
CTAATGCTCTAAAACCTTGGCTTAGTCATCGGAGGTCAGGGACGTGACTACTTCTCTTATAATAGTTTTTCTGAAGGAGTTTGGGGCATGACACTCCCTAACATGACACTTCGTTATGCTGATTACTTTGCAATGAGGACACAAGGGGACAGAAGAAGGCAGAAATTCCCTGTGTTCCCTTTACTTCCTAAATACGCATCCTCCAGAAGGACTCAATTGCCCTGAACCCTTTCCCTTGGAATCCTACTAACCCAGGAAGGTTGACTCCAAGCACAAGAGAGGGATTCAGAGGCTGATGTCATTTCCACACAGGTGGCCACTTATTCTTTAGAGGGATTTGTCAGCCTTTATCATCAGGAGACCTAATAAATAACGTAAGGAACCCCAGACGCCTTGTATGGACTTTGGAATTTACACAGCATGTAACAATTTCAGGAGAGTTATGATGGTGGCTCAAATTAGAGTATTGGCAAGCAAAACAGAAATCACTGTTGAATCAAGACGTATTCTGAGGAGGAATAGACGCAAGATGATTGTCAGGTTATTGGCATGAACAACTGGGGGATGTGGGTGTCAGCATCTGAGCTAGAGATAACTAAGGGAGCACAGATGGAGTGTGGGGTGAGCAGTGGAATTTGGGAGCAGTGGGTTAGGCATGCCTGTGAGATAGCCAAGAAGTTATTTTAAGGAGACAGTTGCATTTTTGAGCTCAGAGGAGAGGTCATAATAAGGGACATTGGGTTGCCCGTTGTGAAATCTGGGGCAAGGATGGCTTCAGCCAATGGCCTTCAAGCCAGGATGTGTGCCATAAGCAAGGCCTTGAGTACACTGGTGGAGAGAGGTCAAGAAGGAAGAGAGTAGAAGCCTGAAGGATCACAGAGGAGAGGAGACCACGAAGACTCTCAAGCATAGGTTTGGGGGTTCACCAAAGAAAAGTGCAAGACCTCTCACTGTTGCAGATTGAACTGTCCTCATTTCTGGTACCTGGAAAATGAGTCATTTTGGAAATCAGGCCATTGAAGATGTAACTCATTGAGGTGTGGTCACACTGGAGTAAGTTAAGCCCTTAATCCAACAAGACATGTGTCCTCATATGAAGAGGAAAATTCAGTGTTAAGCTGTAGATATACAAGAGGAAGATGACAGGAGTAAGGACTTTATTGACACAGTTTCAGGTCAGGAACACCGAGGACTGTGGCCACCATCACGAGCTGAGAAGAAGCAAGAAAACACCTACTCAGAGCCTCAGAAAGCTCTGGGTGGATAGAGCTTTAAGACTCTCAGGTTGTGGTGTTTTGCTTTCTTATACTTAGAAAACTAATAAAGTTGCAGCCAGCCTCAAACTGACCAAGGCGAAGAAGACTAAAGCCCATGGATTAGTAAAATAAGCATTGGTGATGTGCGAGTGTCTGCTGAACAAAGCGCTGGCCAAACTTCAGCAGGTGGTAGAGTGACTATGGGAAATAAACAATGGAGGCAGCTTGTGGAGAGACATGGGTCTGTGTATTGCCAGCAGCGCCACATCTTCAGAACTTTTCTATCGTATTTTAAACAATTTCAATGGATATGCTTTTGGAGTTATTGTAATTATCAAAGCTTACATTAAAGCTTTATGAAGTGCTTCAGAATATACCTCATAGAATCAACAATAATAACAAATTCATATCCAGTTGATCAAATGATACTGTTACTTAACATAGACAATCACCTAAAATATCTACATTTAGGTATTGACAAACAGGCTATTTAATAGTTGGAAAAATTTTTAACACCTTTTCTTTTTCAATCACATTTCTATTTTAGTTCTTCCCAGAATTCATCATTTTTTTAATTTTCTGAGTAGACTATCTGTGAAGGTATAGTTTCTTCTTTCTGATTAACTGTAAAGCAGAAAGTAACAAAACAATTTACCCACAAAACAATGGGGAGAGTCTCCTTTTTCCTTAGAAGACATGCCTTTTGTTCACTGTCGACAGATCTGGAAATCCTCGTGTTAACCCAGGCTACTAACTCTTCCAGATGTAAATGAGTACACATTAGGCATTGTAAAATGACCAGGGCATGTAGACATGTGTGTCATATAAGTATCACTGTCCATCACTGACTCATCTGTTTGTGTACTCCTCCATTCCTCAATAGACAAAAGGCTGTAGCAATAAATTGTAATAATGAAACATGAACCGTGAGCTCAGCCTTTGGTGAAGGATTTAACAGCAGGCTTTGAGGAAGGAAGTTAGACAGCTGGGAAAATTGAAATCTGGTATATAATGGGCAATAATGACCAATATTTTAGTCAGATGGATACCTAGTCCCAGGAGTGTAGGAAGATTCTCCAATGCTAGCTCCTGGGAGGCTTGAGATCAGAGCTCAGTCAAGCCTTATTTCCAGGACAAGGGTTGGAAACAATCTTAATTATCAGGAAAAAGGTTTTATTTGGATATTCAAACATGCATCTGCTTATACAGTCCTCTCTTGGGTGTGAACAACTGTGATGATGTCTGCATCTTAAAGAGACAGCCACAACTGTGGAGTTACGGATTCGTAAGGAAAGAGTGCTATTTGCAACTGCCACACAACAGCCTAGGAACAGCTGCAGCATCAGGGACAGCACACATTGCCTTTTGCCCTATTCCAGTGGGAAAGTCAACATCACGATGCTACCATCTTTTGTGAATTCACTTGCTTTACATTTTGTCCACGTTAAATATGTCCAGTATATATGGCATACAATTTTGCAGAACTGAGAATATTTAATAACAATGACATCTTGGCATTTAGGACATTGCAATGTGATCCCAGCTGCCTTTCCTGAACACAGGAAGATGTTAGCCTCATCAGACCAGTTAGTAAACTCTAACATGGATCAATCCATGGGCAGAAAGTTTATATGAGATTGTTCTATGGAGGTTTCCCATGCTTTCATTATTACTTTAATCTTCCTCATAAAAAAGATAGAATGAACTTTGAGGTTAATTTAGTCAAATGATTTTTATAAGTAAATTCCAATTTAAGATCGGCACTGCAAGTAAAAGCAAGCAACTAAATTAGATCTGTTTAACTAGGCTTTTGTAGTCTGGTAGAAAAATCAGTATTGGAACAAAGAACACAGGTATTATGTAATTTGAACACCATCACATGATATCAAAGCATAAGATGAAATCTTGGTCAATTTTTAAATTGACCAAAATCTAAAGCTGTTTTTCTGCCTTTCACATTTTAAATATACTCTCTCCTTGATCCTAGCAATTTTCTTATCCTATCAATTTTAAGCCTTAGCTATTTTACTGTGAGCATTTGGAGAAGTTTCTGTGGTCAATATAAAATATTTACAAGGGTTGAATTCTAGTTTTGCATAAAAACAGCTTTTGGACCACTCCAATTAGCCCGTGCTCAGCTCTGATGAAGATTTTAGTGCACTCAACTATATATGTGTTTCCTGGCTCCAGATCCATGTTAGACTTTGCCTTATGTTTAATTATACCTTCAGCCACTGCCATGATTTTTATCACCACACACTGAGAGAGCTTTTACTGAAGTTGCCTTTAAGAATAATGACATAACAGGAGATCATTTTGCACATGCCGATATTGAATAATCAATAATAGTCTTTATGGAATCATTCAAGGTCAATCAGATTCAGAGCCTTACATGATAGTAATACTTACCTAAGAAGATAGTTCTAAAATGGAAGACAATATTGAATGCAGAACCATTTCCAACTAATCAAAAAAAAAAAAAAGGCTTCCTATGGTTTGCAGAATGAGATGAGAAGCATGGCTAAATTCTTTCTGTACTTAGAGGATAATTCATGATATTGCTTTCTACTCTTGTGTATATTCAACAATCTTGAAGTCAGAGACTCCCAAGAGCAAACTTATTTTAGCCAAATAAAACAGGGTAAAAATGTTGCATGATGTCACTCACTCGCTGACTGTGCTATGATGCATATTTAACAGGGGAAACTGGATTCTGAAGAGTTCAAGCACTTTTCCCACTTCACACAACCTCTGAGCTGGAAGCACAGCCCTTATCCTGTTACTGTATTCACATATCCATGGCTCTTGTGAGTTAGTTTCCTCAAAGAGAAAAGTCTGGTAGTAGGAGCTAATGGATGCTACTCTGTGTAAACGGATAGAATTCAAAAGCAGAAACAATTTGCTTGTTCAAAGAATCCCAGGGCAGCATGAAAATATTCAAATGACTTCTCTCTCACTCCCAACATTCTTGCTTCTCTGGCCCTTATTGAAGACAGAATTTAATTTTTAAAAAGTGAGACTGTACATGCATGAAGAAGGGGGAGGGAGGGTCGGTTCAGGAGGGGGGAGGGGCTTATGGGGGATACAAAGTGAATACAGTGTAATTAATAAAAAAAAGTGAGACTGTAGATTTCATGGAATGTTAAGGCTTACAAGAGGAAGCAGAAGATTTGGAAACTGAGTTGTGAGTGTTTGGCTCTAGGGGCACACTGACAGCACACCTCCAAATACCATCGAGGCAGAAGAGGTAGAAGGACTGTGGGAATCAGAGTATGGGGAGGGGCACAGGGAGGCCCCATCTTCTGAAACAACATAAGCACACTAAAAGCATCACAAATGCCCAGCACCTGTGCTTTCTTGTATAACATCTGGAAAAAGAGAGAAAGGAATGAAGAAGGGATGAAACATGGAGGAGAGAAGTGAGGTAAGGGGAGGAAGAGGACCAGCTGAGAGGAAGTTTTCCAGGGGGAGAGGGATGCAAGCGGTAATGGAGTGGATGTGATCACAGTGTGTTGTGTGATACCAAAAAAATTAATTAATTAAAAATTTAGCTGGTAGAGTAAATATTTCTCTTCTCATTATTCAAATTTAGGGCAAAAGACAACTTCTCAGTGACATGAATGTTCTAATGTAGATACTTGGTGGGAAAGGACTCAAAGGACAATGAATAAAACCTGAACCTAACTGTTTGATTCAAATTTATGTAGATTAAAGCACAGGGAGTTGCCAGATGTTTAATCATGCTTTCCAAACCACAAAAAATATCAGTAACAGAGTTCAGAATAAAGAGAAATAGTTTGTCTACTATATTAAATTTTTTTTTCATATAAGGAAAACAACTTTCCTTTACAGGAGTAAATATTTACAGTACTTGGCACAATTTAACCATTAGTGAGTGAATTATTTAAAAGTAAACACAAAGAACTCCATCTCTGTATCCCACTATTGTGCCCTTTGGCAATACTTCCTCAAGGATGTGGTTTTGTTATTGTTAAGTCTGAATGAAACCATGAGGTTCTCAACTCTCCACTGGGTGACTGAAATGTGTAAATAAGGAGAGAACCCATGCTAGAGCAGAAAGAGCTAGCACAAGACCTTAGTGTGACCGTTCTGATTAATACAATTTGATGAATAAAATATTCTCCCAGTTAGGGTTTTTATTGCTTGCTCACTGCTTTCCTATAGAACCCAGAACTACCAGCACAGGGGGTGGTGCCACCCACAAAGTGGCTTGGACCCTCCCACATCAATCATCAACCAAACCAAACCAAACCAAACCAAACCAAACCAAAACAAAACAAAACAAAACAAAACAAAACAAGACATCACCTGCTAATTTGGTGCGAGAATTTTCTCAACTGAAGTTCTCTCTTCCAAAATGCTATAGCTTGTGTTAAGTTGACTTACAACTAGCCAGCACAAATATTACATTGACTTTATTAATCTGTTTCCTGTGACATTGGATTTATAGTCCTTACCTAATAGAGGAGCCAGCTGTATAGAACTTGAAGTTAGTACAATCTGGGAACACTTTATGAAAAGGAATATCAATTATCTAATCCTTGCAAATACTATAAAACTTTACAACCAGTGATCTGGACAACTGGATTTTGGATTCCAGCACCCACATCAATTGCTTAACAAATATATTTAATTCCAGCTTCTGGGTCTGATGCCCCCTTCTGGCCTCTACGGGGACTTGCACACAAATATTCACATGCACATACATAGACATGTATACTAAAGTAAAATAAGATAAATTCTTAAAACAACCAAAACCAAAACCAAAACCAAAAAACAAACAAACAAACAAACAAGCCCAAATCACTTTACCACCAGAAATACACCAGGCAACTTAAAACCATCACAGTTAAACTTGCTCCGGATTTAACAGACTGAAGAATGATCATGAGATTATGATGCATTCTAAGTGGGTACTATCGCACTACTGTGTTGATGGAAGCACAGTAGGAGGAGGTGGTGGCTAGAGTTTTTAGGGAAAAGCAGCCTGTTATAAAGTCAGAGTGAAGGAAAAGTGATTCCTGTTGAAGATATGGAGTCACTATCACTAGAACATGCTCATAGAATTTCCCCTCATATTTTATAATTGATATATATTCAGTATCAGAGTCTGCACTGTTCAGGTAATTAACCTTATTTCATAGGAAACCTTGTTTGCAATCCCTGTCAGCTGTCAGTTACTTCTAACCTGGATCTAGAGCAAGAAAAGATGTTTGCTTACACAGGAGTTATATACACATATTTTACTTGAAAATTGCCTTTTGCTACTTGTTAGAGATCGCTTCAGCTGTCAACTTGGCACAAACCCAGAGCCACCCAGGAGCAGGGAACTTCAACTGAAGAATTTCTCAGATCATATTGGCCTGTGGCCATGTCTGCAAAGCATTCTGTATTGTTAGTTTACGTAGGAGGGTTCAGCCTACTGTGGGTGGTGCCATCCCTAGGTAGGTAGGACTGGTCTGTATAAGAGAGGCAGATAAGACAGCCAGGAGAAACAAGCCAGTAAGCAGCACTCCTCCACAATATCAGCTTCCATTCCTGCCCCCACGTTCCTGCCTGTGCCATCCCTTAATGATGGACTGTAATCTATAAACCAATAACCTTGTTTTTCCCTAAGTTTCCTTTGGTCATGTTATTCATTCATTCATTCATTCATTCATTCATTCATTCACTTAGGTTTTTTTACACTTTAAATTAATTCGAGGAAGTCAATTCAATAAACAGACCTCAGTTTTTCCTAAACACATATAGATGAAGATTACTGTTTACTTACACCAATCACAGCAGTGTAGCCCCATTGTACTTGCGGCACTGAACAGACTATGTTCTGTTGTATTGTTGTTGTTATGTGGTATCTATTATTACTATTTTAATATTTTTCCTTTATTGAAAATAAATATTATAATATATAATAAATATTTTATTTAAATATTTTCTTACAAAATATATCATGATTATAACTTTCCCTTCTCTCCACTCCTCCAATTTCCTCCCCACATTCTCTTGCATGTCTTTCGTTATAAAAGAACAGGCTTCCAATATGTCATGACAGCAACCAAATATGACAATATAAACTACAGAAGATGAAGAAAAGACTATCATATAAAAGTTGGACGTGACAACTTAAGAGGAGGAAAAGAGACCCAAGACCAAGCACAAGAGTCAGATATCTTCTTGTTCTAGTTTTTATTAATTGCTATTGTTATATTTATTGCTGTTAATATTGTTCTGTATTTATTACAGCAATGAAATGCCAACCAAAGCACCACTTTTAATCTATTGTACTTTGTTGTTTCTTGATATCTAGTCTCATGGTTTCACAACACATGTATAAAAAAGATGAACATGTTTGCACACTTGTTTTGACTTTGAGGAAAGCTAGATGTCAGTCCTTAGGCTTTTACTGAGGTTGAGAAATTCACCAACATAAATGACAGGCACCATTAGATATCTCGTAGAGCAAGCATACCCATCCACAAAGCCACCTCCTCAGAAAACCCATCCCTTCCTTCCCCCTGACATTTGACATTTGATCAACAATTGTCGTAGTTCTGCCCTTACATCCATTATGCATCCCCAGCTCTGTCTCCCTACCGTCCTTACTTTAAATCAGGCCCTTACTGTTTTGGGTTGAACTTAAGGAACAGTCTATGAACAGATCGATTTCTTCAATGAACTATTAGAATAGTATTTCATTCATCCAAGTTTGGTGATGTTTTTAATATTTCAACAACTATTCACTTTAAAACAGAAAACCCTCAAGGGTATGTTACACTCCCAATCTGGCCATTTACTTAACTCCTCTGTTGCCTTTGATCCAACATGGAAGACCTTCCTGCAGATGTCTACAGTATAAGCTCTTTTGTAGCTTTGCTTTGGACCCATGGTTTTCTCTGGTTTCTTTGCCTCCTTCTGCATAGAAAGTAAGCACATGTTTTTGGGCTCAGCATAGCTTTCTTATTGTCCTTCTCTCTACAGCTTTTTTGTTTGTTTGTTTGTTTGTTTGTTTGTTTTTGTTTAAATTCCTTAGCAGGTTGTACAGACTTCTACTTTAGTACTACTGAACTTCTCCACCCTTGTTCTCAGATCTGCTTCCCTCATCACATTGTTGGCTTTGTCCCTCCTGGGCTGGTTCTCAACCTCAGACATGTTTGTGCTTGATACACATGAAGGATTAACACACTTTTACTGAATGCATAAAGGGAGAAAGATAAATTCTCATGTACTAGAAACTTGATGCAGGATCAGCTTAGCATAACACTTGCTGATACCATTACACAACCTCAGCTCAATACTTGAAGAATATCAGTTAGAAAACAGTTTGGAATTTGCAAAATGGTAAAATGCTTTCAAGAACAGAAACTGTAAGCAAAGCAACGATGATGATTGTTGATATCTAAGATCTCCTTCTGTCTTCCCTTCTCCTCATCAGCATATTTTCCTTTCTGCTAAGGGAGTTTTGGTTTTACCTATTTACATCACATGCTTATTAATATGCCACTCTTTGGTTCCCAACACCAGCATACTTAAGCATAAAGATAATATTTATATGAACGCAAATGATCCTGTGTACATTCAGTCTTTCATGCCAAGAGCACAGGTGCAGCAGCAGGCAAAGCAGAATTTGTGTTATTGTAAAACTTCCAGTCTACTGGGAAGCAGACTACAAACAAACAGATACAAAAGCAGAAAGCCAGACAATGGCAAATGCAGTAAATGAGAGAAAGTGGAAGAAATAAAGTAACAAGGGCGAGGCTTGCTCTTCTGCATGGGATTGTCACCAGCGATCTCTTTCATGAGGGAACTGTCAAGAGTCGGCATGAAGAAGAAAGAACACAGTTCTCAAGGAAGAGAGGCGGTGCTCAGAGCTCTAATTGTGGTCTCAGGACACAGCTCCTGGAAGCATTGCCATTTGGCCAGTGTTCCCAGGCAGTCTGCTGGTTCCTGGGATGCTTATCTTACTGTTTCTTTATTCTGGGTTCACAGACCTGTTCTTTCTCTTTCCTAGCATCTGAAAATAATTATTTTGTATTTTTTTGTCCATTTTTATAGCCATTTCTTACGATAGAACCTTTCTGGTACAATTTATTTTGCATTGGCCAGATGCAGAAGACCACCAATGCATTTTGAAACACAGTCTGTGAGGTTGTAACTCAGCTATCTGTGCAAGTTTTAAAAATTCATTTGTCTTATGAATTTTACATGAGTGGCAGTTTTCCGTACTTTGACAGAATCAAGTGGACTTTTCCGAGGCCCAAGAAGTAAAGTTTTCACTGCGTAAAACTTGGGCACCTTCCCAAGCTTTGCCATTTCAGTTTTGAAATGGCAAAAAGAAAGGAGTGATCAAAAGTCAGCAAGCAATTCAAACTGTGCGCACCACCTGCAAATCCAATGCTCGTTTCTAGAAAAGTCAGAGATTTATTTTCTGAGTTTGGAATGCTTGATGAGTTTCAAAGAGTGCTAGGCTAAATATCAGACGATACGAATCCCACCCCTCCCTGCGCCTGCAGTCCTATTGCTACGCACGTGACTGTGGATGAGGTGACAGTTCCTTCATCTGTGAAATTATATCTTGCTTCTTACTTCATAAGATTAATGTGAGCCTGAGATATGGTAAGATTGGTCAAAAAAAAGCATAGTAGAAAATAAGACACTGTGTAAATATAAGGTAGATTACTCTCAATTCTAGGAGAATAATTAGACAACTTAATAAAAAAGTTAAAAATTTCACGTGTCAACATTTGAATAAAAAAGAATAATGCAGTATAAATAATAATTTACTTAGAGGAGACAACTCATTTATTTTTGTCTGTAACAAATTAATTGAAAATCACTTATGTATTTTTAGCAGCCAATAAACTTTCCTTCAACTTAATCAAAGTGTCTAAATGTAGTAGGATAAGTTATGATATAATACTCTAATCTTATCTTAGTTTTAATTATGATCTTATATTCTGGAGCTATTTATTTTGCTGAGAATTTCATTGAAGAATAGAATGTCACAATTGTTATGATTTATTACAATATTTCTGATATAATCACAGATGCTATACCTTCAACTTTTGACCTGTATTCAAAAGAATATATTGCTTCTTTATACAGTCTTTTCCAAAGATCAATCACACTTCTGGAACCTTGAAATACTGAAGCTAACTTCCTGTTCCTAAAAATAAAGCATTTGCCTTTCTAAGCCATACAATTATTTCAGGACATCATTAGGGATAGCAATTTCCCTTCTCCTGCCTAATGGGCTTATTTATCTAAAAAAAAAAAAAAATCACAGAAGCATAAAGCAAGAGACCCACAAAAGACCATTGAGTTGAACAGAGCCAAGATTTATTCTGTAGACTCAGACATGGAGGCAACTCATTGTGGAGAGTCCACAGGGAATGAAAATGGGCAGAAACTACATACAAAGTGAATGATAGCAGTTTGCCATCAAATATCTGCCCTGAAAACTTAGTGTGGGGAGGCTGTGTCATTGCTTCTGTGTCTACAAGTTTGGCCAGCTGAATTAAAGTTAGTTTCATAGCCCTGTGAGCCAGTTTTGTATAGGTGGGTTGAGCAAGGAAAATTAGAAGGTTTTCTCCCATGTCTGGTATCTTAATATCCAGTGGTAGTGAAGTGTGTTAAAACAAAGACATTCAAAACAAATACGGTATACACCTCAGTACAGTCAATCCAGGGTCCCGAATGGCATGGTGTGATGTGAGGAAGTGTTAGGGAGTGAGTCTACATAGGTAAAGCTGTGGCATTGGGCATGAAAAAAAGCTCAGGTTTGTGAGATAACTAGAAAGTGGAGGGACAATTAGTAACTAAGTGAATCTGGCAGAGAGAGAGAGAGAGAGAGAGAGAGAGAGAGACTCTTGCCTAGCATGCACTAGCCTAAGGTTTTACCCGCCGAGCCACCAAGAATAAAACAGAGACAAAGAAATGGGTGGAAGAGAAATGAGGAAGGAAAGAAAACACTAAAACATTGGTGAGAATTATTGGAAATAAGGGAAGCGAACTATTTTCAAGGATGGAATGGTGAAAAATCTCGAAACTGCCACAAGGTCAAGTGCAGTAAGTCTGAAAGTCACTTCAGTGCATAATTGGCAGCTCTAGCAATTCAACTCATGTGGGTAGCACTCAGTGCCAGTACAAAGAGCAAAGAGGAATTGGGACAGGCATCTTTTTATTTTTTATTTTTATTTTTATTTTTATTTTTATTGGTATTGGTTGAAAAGAAAAAAAAGGCATACTAAAGGGACAGGAAGATGAAGGAGTAGAGATTAGTAGATTTTAGGGTGGGATTGGTTTTCACGGTTAAAGTCATGAAAGAGGGAGGGAGCTAGACATTTAAAAGAGAGAATAACTTTTGGGCAAAGTTTCAGATAACATAGGAATGGGTGGATAAGAAGAGAGGTAGAATAAAAAGGGTTTGTTCTGGGATCCACAGAGATGGTTCAGTAAGTATAAGTGTTTACAATGCATGTCTGACAGCCCAAGTCTGGCCCTTGGAGCCTATGAATAGGTGGAAGGGAGAACAGATTCCATGGAATTGTCCACTGACCTTCATACCCATGGCATGCCCTATCCTTCTCCCTTCTTCCCTCTTCTCTCCCTCGCTCCCCTTTCTCTCTCACACACACTGAACAAAATTAAGTTTAAAAGAAGTATAAGAAGGGTAAATGAGGATCACTGTCATGCAAACTAGAGGAAGAAGTAGACAGCAATCTCAGAGGTGTTACCCTTAGTCTTACAGTGGTAGAGAATTTTGTTTTCAGAGAACGAAGAGGCAAGAACAGTCTTGGAAGCAGTCCACTCTCTGCATCCTTGGATATGCTCAAGCAGCTGCCTCCTAGTTGACTGGAATTTGACCAAGAATGTGACCTATTAAGTTACATGTCTCACAGCATCCAAATGAATGACAGGCTTCCTGAGTTGTTGCCATAATTAGATTAAAATGCATGCCAGAAGGTCCTAGAAAGATTTTTTTGGGGGGGTCCTACAATATCTGTGACTGTATCAATGAAAAAGTAAAAGACAAAGCATTACGTTAAAGATAAGGAAGGAACATTATAATAGTAGTCTTTAAATAAATATTTAATTTTTAAAAATAAAATATAACATTTTCTTTCTCTAACCTCTTCCATTTATCCCCTTGCTATCTTTTTCATTACTCGTTCACTCCCACAAACAAACAAACAAACAAACAAACAAACAAACAAACATATTTCTTAATATTCCAAAATATATAAATGCTACCCCCCAGGCCATATGTATGTATGATTTCAGAGTTGGTAACTGGGTATTAGGTATTCAGTTGATATGCTCTTCCCTAGGGTAGACTAGTTTCCCATCCTCATACTTCCTTAGTTGCCTCTTGTGCAGGCCTTGGCTAGGCAGCCATGTTGAGGAGACTTCACGAGTGTAGTTCCTCTAACATTTCCAGTAAGCACAAGCTTACAGCAAGCTTCCTCTTCCTCTGGCTCTTAAAGTCTTTCCCTCCTGCCCTGTGGCCACTGAGCCTCCGCTGTAGGAGTTCTGTCATAGATGTATCAGATGGAGAAGGACCACCATATTCTCACTTTGCATTTTGATTAACTGTGGCTTTCTGTAATGGACGTTGTCTCTTTCAAAGAGGTGTCGTTTGGATGAGGAATGAGGCTTCTCTGTGGGTATAAAGACAAAAGTCTAGAGTCTAGTGAGGAATTACACTCCTGAAACTGAACAACAACCCTTAGGTTCAATACTTTGTTGACTACATTGTAGTTTCCTGGAAACTAGAACCACAGAGTAATGAATGGCATATTCTTAACTTAGTTTTTTTTAAAAAATTATAAGCTTTATCATTAAAACATACCCTTTGCAGATAAAATAAACATCACATCATAATTAACAAGGCTCAAAGTGCACACATCTCAATGAGCCTCTTTACAACTGGAATAGCTGTTCTGAAACTGCATTCTCCTCTATGCCTTCTTTAGAGATTCCTAAAGGTACCTTTTCAGGCTCTCTGACAAAGCTGGGGTTAGTCCTCCTCAAAGACATTTTAAAAAACAGAATTTTAAACATAATTTTGGACTTAGACAAACAACGAAACTGGACAAAAGTGTTACAGTTCCCATGGAGCAGGGCGCCTGCGTGTTCACAGCCTCTTCCACTGTCTTCCACACCTTTACCTGAGTGTCCACTTGTTACACCTGAGGAAGGTGTACTGACAACTCAGCACGTAGTTCATGCTCAGGGGCCCCCTTTGTCCTGGTTGTGCTATGGGACTCATGTCCACTGGCACCAATTCACATTATTCCATGAGAAGAAATGAGTTTCTTAAAGATCCCCTCCACTTCCCCTGCTTAGCTCTCCCCACCTCTCGGCATCCCCTGGGACTCTTTACCTGAGTGTATTCCTGTTCCTCCTGACAGAGCTTCTCTTCTCTAATATGCATTATGAGTATTTTAGAAATTGCATCTCCTTAGAAAAACATCCAAACATACCTTCCCCCCCCCCTCAAAACCTCCAGTGCTTCTCCACTGTGTAAAGATGACGTTATAATATTTTAGTTTTTGGTCCTCATCTTACAATAAAGAAAAATCACCGGACTGATAGTGAGCACATAGTGATTGTGTGTAAGTCTTACAAATGCAATTCCATAGTATTTTTTGAAATCTTTCATCACTTCACTCCTGAATGACCTTTTTTTGGGATATGAGGAATAGCTAGCTCCCTTATTAGCTACTGGCTAAAATGAAGGTAACTCAGTAGAAAGATATATTTGATTTTAAAATTTGAAGAAAAAAACAAGAGAGACACTTTGAACACAACAATATCCAAGTAACAGTTCGGAAAAGCCAAAGATGCATGGCAACTGGTAATACATTCCCTGTCAATGGTCCTTCCTTGTGTTCATAGAGAGAATCCCAAAGGAGGGTCATTTCTAATTCTTCTGATAGCTTTTCTCTTCATCATATTTTCTGGGCCAGAGACAAAGGGCCAGACAGGAATACTTTACATTTTACAGGGTGAAATACTCTTGTTACAAGGCAGTCTGAGAAGCAGTCATAGACAAATGTTGAGGCTGTGTCTTAATAACATTTAATTAAAACAGGTGACAACAACAAAAGAAAAAAGTGGGATTCCATCAAATAAAAAAGACCCTTAAAACTACAAAGGAAACAATAAAAACCCAAATTTCAAACATATACAACATTGGACAATATTTGTAAATATTGTCTGTATTACAGTGGAGAGGTTTAGACATAAAAATAGCTAACTCTGCCTTGAGCCAACAAGCATAGACCCAGATGACATTGTGTTGGAGATGAAATAAACAAGGTACAGAAAGACAAAAACCTCGTGGTCCCATAATGAAAATGTTGGTCTCATAGAAGCAGATTAAGGGTTGCCAGCTCTCAGGGGTGGGATGAGGGTGACAGAAACGAGCAGACTTAGGTCAAAAGGTACACATTTTCAGTTCCAAGATGAGTACACTTTGTAGATTTAATCTATGCAATAGGACTTACAGTTAGTAATCTGTAGTAGATTATTTTATTTTGAAAATTGGTAAGAATGATTTTAATCCTCTTTATCCCCAACCTTTGGTGATACTGGGAGGTGATAAATGTGTTCATGCAACTGTGCCAATCAGTTTCCAAAGTATCTGCATATTAAATCATCACTCTCTGTACCTTAAACATATACGATTATTGTTAGCCAACCACATATTTTAAAATTAAGAGAACTAGATGGCAGACCAGGTTTGGCTATAATATGTAGACTACTGCCAAGGAAGATCCCTTGGTCTTCCTTAGAGACTCCTAGTTGTTAATTCTGAACATCCTCATTCTACATTGTTTATTGTTTGACACTATCAGAGCTACATCTAATAAATTCTGGAAAGGGTCTAATTTATGCCCCTCATGGTAAGAGTGGTGGCATACTTAAAATGTGTCATTTTCTGTTTTATCTAAAATGTTTTTCCTGCTAACTCAGTTTCATTTGGACTGATTTGGCTAAGCAGATATTACTCTCTGACAAATATTCAAATGCACCAGCTAATGAATAAATAGAAGCTACATATGTGAGCTGATATCAAACCCTGAGAGCAAGGTCTGGCTAGAGAAGATGACTCCTGCAAAAATTCCCATTCCCACTGTAAACCATGAGAAGAGTAGCAGCTACTCTCTCACTGACATCTACTCTGTGATTTTCTCCTTCAGCCAAGACGAAATCAGATGAGTCCAGGAAGTTTTCTGGGCTTTTCAACCTCTGCAAATACATTTTGTACTAAGAACTGAGAAGTACTGATTTTGTACTTGAAAAAAACAAAAACAAACAAACAAACAAAAAAGAACAAACAAAAAAACCTGGATCCCATTCAAAGATAAATTAATTCTCTCTCTTTAGTGGTGGTTGCTATCTTCCCCAAATGCTGATGTCATCATTACAGGCATCAAAAAAAAATTTACTAAATTGACTAAATCAAAATGTTCAAAAATAATATAATTTTAGATCCAGACAAAGATGTAGAGTTTAAATCCAAAGCCATTATTTTTATCACACTAATGGAAACTAAAATAAGCAACATTAGATCACAAAATGTGTTCCTAATGACCTGTACAATTTTCATAGTTTTAAATTCCATATAAGTTGCATTTTATTACCAGATTAGTCCAATATCAAATGAATCAATAAAGTCTAAAATGGCACACTCAGAGGAACAGATATAAGTCAGATGGAGCCTGGAGAAGGCTCAGCAGTGTACAACACTTGCTGCCCTTGCAGAGGACCCAAGTTGGGTTTCCATTACCCACATTGAACAGCTGACAACTACCTGAAACTTCAGCTCGGGAATCTGACACCTTCTTCTGGGCTTCATGGCACCTATATACATGTGGTATGCACACATATATAGACAAATGCACATATATGTGAGCTGAACAAGGACCACAACAATACACATACTGATGTAGACAAGGGAAAGCCCAGGAGGCCCCAACCCTACATAAAGAGCTACAAGCAACTAAAGAATGCTGAGGGTGGGAGAAATCTTCCCCAGGGAAGAACACACTGAAATTATCAATACCAACTGGTCTACCCTGAAACAAGTAACGTTATACAGACTGAGCAGTATACACACACACACACACACACACACACACACACACACACACACACACACATAGATATACACATGCAACAATATAAACAAACAAACAAGCAAACAAAGAGGCTGTGATTTGAAAGAGAGCAAGAAGGGGTGAATGGGAGGGTTTGAGGAAGGAAAAAGAAGGGGAAATGATGTAACTTTATAATTACCTCACAGAACAAAAGACATAAAAAACACTATTAAAAGAGGGACAGTCATAGAAGCAGTAGCAACAGATGAATTCTATGTTGTTGTTGTTCTTAAAAAGTAGGGAAATATCTTTTGTTTTAAACTTAATATTTCATGTAATACTTAGTTTGTGTTTCCTTAGGGAAACATGTTGTTCTTGGGTCTGCTACTTCAACACTGCTTAGTCTTTATAGATGTAGCCATAGAGTATTCTTTTATTCTAGCAAAGAATTGAAGTGCCAATTTTGACACAAAGGCAAGTAAACTGTGTATTCTATGCAAAACCTCTCAATGATATTCTATTCAAGACAATTATGTTGATGTATTGGTGAGCACTTGCACAGCTTAGCTGAAGGAGGTGGCACTCCTCCAGGTCAGAGCTGAGTTCTTTGTCAGCCTGGGTATGTTCAGACATCGCTTTTCCTTTCCTCAGATTTGAGTCCAGCCCCTAATGTGAAGCAATCTTCACTGTATTGATATTCTTCCCCCTGACTTATTTTACTTAATCATATTTATTACAAAAGCTCGGCACATAAAGATCACATTTGAAAATATTCCCCATGATTAACCTTAGGGCAAAAAAAGTTAATGCAATATATACTGCCAAGTTCATTAACAGTCTCTTGATGGGTTAACAGCTGTGTGATGAAGACAGTAGCCATCAATTAGAGGAATAATGATCTTCAGAGCAGAATTTTCAATATGGAACAGTTAGTTAAGCTGTGGCTCTGAATAGCACCCACTGGGTGGACATATCTCCAAGCAGCAGTCATTTGCCTTATGAGACAGTATTTGTCAAAAACTTAAGGAAACTGGTCAACTTAAAAAAGAAAAATGAATTTATAGTTTTCAAAGAATATCATCAAAATATATTTAGTATAGAAGTTAATGAACAAATATATACATATATATATGTATATTATGTTGAAAAGTCATGTGTCATATAGGAGATTGATATAATAAAATGTATTTGAACACAGAGGTCTTTCCTGAGACTCATACTCCAACCAAGTACCATGCATGGAGATAACTTAGAACCCCTACACAGATGTAGCCCATGGCAGTTCAGTGTCCAAGTGGGTTCCACAGTAATGGGAACAGGGACTATCTCCGACATGAACTGATTGGCCTGCTCTTTGGTCACCTCCCCCTGAGGGGGGAGCAGCCTTACCAAGCCACAGAGGTAGACAATGCAGCCACTCCTGATGAGACCTAACAGACTAGGATCAGAAGGAAGAAAAAGAAACCCTCCCCTACCAGTGGACTTGGGGAGGGGAATGTGTGGAGAAGAGGGAGGAAGGGAGGGATTCGGAGGGGAGGAGGGAGGAAGCTAGAGGGAGGACACAAAGTAAATAAAGTGTAATTAAAAATAAAATTAAAATTAAAAAAAACAGACAAAAAATAATAAGATGTATCTTTAGAAGTGATTTTCCCATTGTATTTATTCTCTTAACGGAAGGTATCATTGATTCAAAATGTAATTATAACAAGATGTCTGAAGCTCATGTAATCGATACGTTTCTGATGAGGTGAACAAGATGTTGTTTTGCGAACTAAGGGTTGACTTAAAACATTAAGGTATAAAACATGGTGTGTTTCATTTAAAGTCTTGTTTTCCTTCCAATCCTACCCTTGCTCCCTCTTCTCTCCCTATGCCCCTACCCTAGTCCACTGATAGGGGAGGTCCTCCTCCCCTTCTATTTGACCCTAGCCTATCAGGTCTCATCAGGACTGGTTGGATTGTCTTCCTCTGTGGCCTGGCAAGGTTACACCCACAAGGGCGAGGTGATCAGAGAGCCTGTCACTGAGTTCATGCCAGAGAAAGCCCCTACTCCCCTTATTAGGGAACACACTTGGAAACTGAGTCTATGGGTACATCCGATCCAGGGCTTTAGGTCCTCTCCATGCATTGTCCTTGGTTGGGGTATCCATCTCTGCAGGGACCCCAGGACTCAGTTTTATTGGCTCTGTTGGTCTCCTTTTGGAGCTCCTGTCCCCTCCAGGTCTTTCTGTCTCCCCCTTCTTTCATAAGATTACCTGCACTCTCAAGGGAGAGGGACACAGCCAGGATGCAAATAGAATAAATTGTAATAAATAATAATAATAATAAATTAAAAATTAAACAAATAAATAAAAAGATGTATAAAGCACACTCTAGGAATATCTTTGAGGAAATATCCATAGATAATCAACTAAAAAGAGAAGACACCTCTGCTAATTCATAGCTGCATCCTGTAGGCTGAGAGCCTGCATACACCAAAAAGATGAAAGGAAAAAGCTTGTATTAAAGTGATATCTTCTTTTGTTTCTTGCCCTCTGGTATTTGAGTTGACTGACCACAAATGCATCTGCCATGATGGATTAAAACCCCTGACACCCTCAGCCAGAAAAAATGTTATCTTTGTAAAAAAAGGACTTGTTTTATTGTTTTAAGTTATGTGTTTCTGCATGTGGATGTGCACACATATTCGTAGGGTGGAGAACAGAGGAATTGGATCCTCTAGAGTCGAAGTTGAAGGTGTTTGTAAGCTGCGTGCCATGGATGTGGGGAAACAAACTTAGGTCCTCT
The DNA here is from genome assembly GCF_907164565.1 of Psammomys obesus. Lineage (NCBI taxonomy): Eukaryota > Metazoa > Chordata > Mammalia > Rodentia > Muridae > Psammomys > Psammomys obesus. Next base: position 12,977,364 of record NW_026594428.1, read on the forward strand.
GCAAGACAGTGCATACTCTTAATCACCGATCAGTCCCTCCAAACATGAGTCATGCTTAAATCAATGTCATGGTACACTAAAGTATGGATGTCCTAGGGAAAGGATCATTCCCTCTTGAAAAGTGCTGTATAAAACCATCCCTCCATTTTTTTTCAGAGTTTTAAGAGAATCTGAAGGGAGGCAGTTCCAGTTATGGTTGTCTAGTGAAAGTATATTTCTGAAGATTCAGACATGTGCCCAAAGACCAAGAAAGAATTTTATGGCCAACTGTTTAGAACAGCCCAACATTTGGCCCACGAAGAGCATTTGTTCTGGTATCTGGCATAAAATGGTCCTCTAGGTACTAGATATTTAGGTTTTATCATCATCTGAGTAAAAACAGTAGCATAAAGCCTTCATGAGAAGATGCTTACTGAAACTATGGATATTAATTTACTAGAACAAACTATCAAAGGAAGTAATTTCAAAGCTGTAGCATTAGACCTTCAATAAGAAAACATTATTTTGTTATTTACTGAAACTAAGAAGATTTATGAAATCTGAGGTCATTGTGTCCAGTTGAAATCCTACATCTCATTGAGAAGCAAGATCAACTTACAATATACACTCAGGAATCTGTCCCTCCTAGAGAGAAAAATAAATAAAATGAATGTACTGAAAATACTTCTTTCATGTGAAATTTGGGTAGAAAATAAGAAGTTTTGGCTTTAAAACACTTCTTAGAGTTGGATTTCAATATATTAAAACTCAAAGTTTTACTGTAGCAAAATTCCCAAAGATGAATGCCCTTATTCCAGATAGAAAAAATAGTGGGTGGACGATAAGAGCACATTCTTTGCTGTTAGAAGACTTCACACTCCAAAGTGTGGTAAGGAATTAGGCATAGATAATAAACAAATAAATAACACAAATACTACATATAGTAACAAATTAACAACTACAATGTATAATAAACAGTAAATAAAAAATGAAATGAGGAAAATAAGTTCAGTGTAACCACTGAGTTGTTTGTGGTGGATGGAATGGTAATGATTTTGGTGCTGACAATTAAATTGAGACCTGGATGATGTCAAGAAAGCTTTTGACTGGAGATCTCTGAGAACAACATGGCCAGCAGACGGGCCAGGATGAGGAAGATTCTTCAAAGTTGAACTTCATACGTTATTTTTCACTTTGTTCAAGCATGCTGCTTTTCCAATTAGAGAGGTGGTGACTTGTTTTCCTTCACTTTGAAGCTGGGCTTGTGTCATGAACTGCTTAGGTAGATGTAGAGCTATGCCAGTTATAGGCTGATCTTATGGGAGAACTAGCAGCTTCTATTTTCTATCATTTAAGTAAACCACATTAAGGAAATTTCCCTGAAACTTTCACACTGTCCGGATGCCCAAGGAATGAGAAGGAGCAATACCAAATAACATGGAGGAACCAGGCATAGGAGAGCAATCTTCATCAACCTTCTAGGCCATCCTGCTGAAAGCAACCAAGTGACTAATCATAGTCACAATAGAAGAGAAGAACCAATTTGCTTGGGCGGCTTGCAGAGGTTGAGGAAGAATAACTTATTTTGGCCACTGCTTTTGAAAGTGTCTTACACAGAGCTGAAGGGATAAATATAGGGCTGTCTAAGGAATAGAGATTTCCTATCATGCTAACCAGAGAGCTGTGAGGTATCAAGTTACCCCAAGGTTTGAAAAGAGGGTGGAGTGAGACCCCTCTCACACCCTTGGAGTGAGACAGTTTTCCATGAACTGAACAAGAAACACGCACAAGAAATAGTGAAATTGTCACCAAGAGTCATATGCTTTAAGGTATACTTGTGAGGAAGGAAATGCAGTTGGTCTTCGACCTCTCCATCCCACTATAGGAGAGAAAGGAGCCCTGATCCATTTTCTATGTCATGTGCAGCAGACAGCAGTTGGATCCCTTCGGGGACTGGTTTGTTTTAGGGAAGGAAAACTTGACTATGGCTCAGAACTTGCTTTCCAATGCTCAGAGCCCTGCTTCCTATTGCCATCAACAAGAATGAAAAGGCAGTTCATGGGGAATCTGGGATTTGGGTAACAGAAAGGCTAACGCCTTCCTTATATTTAAAGTCTAAACTAAAGCTAAGAAGCTGGCTAGAAAATATTCAAGAGTATGGATAAAGAGACAGATATTTAGTCAAAGATAATGACATTTTTAAAGGTTGGTTGGGAGTGGATGTTGGAAAGTGAACAGTAGTCACGAAGACTGAGTAAAAGATGGTTGTTGCGAGGCTGATTGTGAGAACTTCAGGTGCAGATGAGCATGGGAGGTGGGGTGTGTGGTCTCCTGTAGACTGTACTGCTCACATGGAGAACAGTACAGTGTGGAGGAGATGATGGTGAGGAAGCAGAGGCGTTTCTGTAGAATGAGTGCTGCACCCTGCAAGGCAGAGCTAGCACTTAGCACTTGAGCATTGGCCAAGACTGCAAGAGGCAACTTAAGTGGCTCCAGGTGTATGGAACAGTTGTGATATAAGTTTTTATAATCCCCCCAATTAAAAAAAATACCTGTCGTCTGGTGCTAGGAAGGAGGAGATGAAGCAAGAGAAGGCACTGAAGTGGGTGGAGTTGTTCCCACCTGGTGAACATTAGACTGAATGAAAGCGGGAGAGGAACATAATTTACCCAGGGGGAAAGGTGAGTGTGATGGATAATCTTGGTTTATAATCAACTGAATATACCTGGATAGAGGGAATCTCATTTGAAAGATTGGCTCCATCAGACTGGCCTTTTCACACGTATTTTGGGCATTTTCTTGATTGCTAATTGAAGTAGGAGATCCCAGCCCACAGTAAGCAGGGCTAACACCATGTGTTTGTGTGTGTGTGTGTGTGTGTGTGTGTGTGTGTGTGTGTGTGTGTGTGAGTGTGTGTGTGAGAGAGAGGGGGGGAAGAGAGAGAGAGAGAGCTTTTTGTTTCATTTTTTGGGTTTGGGTTTTTGTTTTGTTTTGTTGGGTTTTTTGTTTATTTTCATGTTTTTCGGGAGAGAGAGAGAAGGTAAGATAGGTGATAGGAAATTAGAGAAGATTTGGGGAGAATTGGGAGAGGGGAAAATATGATCAAAATATATTATATGTAAAAATTTAAATAAACAAAAATTAAACAAACAAATTTAAATACAATTAAATCAATTTTATTTTTATTATTTTCAGGAACTAAAAAAAGCTAAACTGGAAGTAGCATTTCCTCTTGGTCTCTGCTTTAGTTCCTGCCTCTTGGTTCTTGTCCTGCTGTTTCTGCCCTGTCTTCCCTTTATGATGGACTGGACTGTAAACTATAACTCATCCTTTCCTCCTCAGGCTGATTTTGATTACTAAAGTGGAAGTTTCTGGTTTCTCTGAAGACTCACTTTTGTCATGTGATCATTTGCTGGAGGCTTGCTTGTGAGAGGGCATGAGATATTTTGCTGTGAGCTCTCTCTTGTGAGGAGCATGATTTTGTCCAGCTGAGAACATCTGTGGGTGGACTTTGAGAAGGAGATACATAGATGTCTGGGCACAATGAGGCTTCAAGTTTTGAATCAACATCGCTGCACTGATCTTCATGCTTCAACACTTGGCTTTGCAGAGAGAAACATTACAGGAACTTTTGGGGGCGATCCAACTGAGTCTTGCAGCTTTTGATGAATTGTCATGGTTATTTGTGTTGTTGCTTGGTGATGGCCTTTGGACTGGTCTGCTGGTATCCTGAGGACTGGGTTTGGTAATCCTCTAAAGACACATTGACCCTAATCAGCAGGAAGTAGATAAAAGAGGTCTACAACCTCTTTTTTCTCTACTAATCTCCTATTTAAGGACAAGGGATTGGAAGGGAGGTAAAGGTGTTTAAGAACCCTAAATAAAGTAGTTTTGTGAAAAATCTAAGCCTACAGATTATTCTTTGTCACAGTAACACAGAAGCCACACCAGGACAGTGAGATTTCATAAAATGCTAACTGAAAGTTAAGAACACAGCCAAGAGACTAGGGAGAACAAAGCCTCTTCCAGAAAATTGTGTGTATTCCTAAGTTGCTTGGTGGGGGAGGGGGAAGCTGAACTTTTTTTCTAATTATTCCTTGTACATTGCACCCACACAATAAACCCGATAAAGGTTAAGAAGCTCCAGAAACTGATTGATTGTGTTTGAGAATCTGCAAGAAGTCATCTGGGAGGATGCTTGGATTGGGAGGGAATGAGGGAGGGGGCTACGGCTGGGATTCAAAGTAAATAACCTGTGATTAATATATATATAAAAGGCAGGCAGGAGGAGAAGCCTGTGCTGTATTCTGAAGAAGCCCGAGTTCTACAAGGCCTTCAGAGTGTGCAGGAAAGACCTAACTGTGTGGTATTTTGACTGAAAAGGAAAGAGCCTCTAACTAGTTTTTGATAAGGGTGTTAGGGCATTTGAAAGGAGGCCAAGACCTGAATAAGGGATAGGACACACTGAAGGGGGTGCTGTCAATGAAGCACTTTCTCTTTGGAGGCATTTTGGTAAGATACATGAGGGATGTTTGGGTTTTGTTATTTAATACATTAAACATCATCAAGGTAGCTTGGGAGGCAGGCCCTCGGGGATTTTTTTTTTTTTTTTACTACTCAACCATTAATTACACTTTATTCATTTTGTATCCCCCCATAAGCCCCTCCCGCCTCCCCTCCCGATCCCACTCTCCCTCCCGTTTCTGCATGCATGCCCCTCCCCAAGTCCACTGATAGGGGAGGTTCTCCTCTCCTTTCTGATCTTAGTCTATCAGTTCTCATCAAAAGTGGCTGCATTGTCCTCTACTGTGGCCTGGTAAGGCTGCTCCCCCGTCAGGGGGAAGTGATCAATGAGCAGGCCAATCAGATTATATCAGAGGCAGTCCCTCTTCCCATTACTATGGAACCCACTTGGACACTGAACTGCCATGGGCTACATCTGTGCAGGGGTTCTAGGTTATCTCCACAAATAGTCCTTGGTTGGAGTATGATTTTCTGGGAAGTTCCCTGTGTTCAAGTTATCTTGTTCTATGCTCTCCTTGTGGAGTTCCCGTCCCCTCCAGCTCTTACTATTTCCCACTTCTTACATAAAATTCCATTCACTCTGCTCATCAGTTGGGCATCAGGCTCAGCATCTGCTTTGACAGTCTATACTGCAGAAGCTTTCAGAGGCCCTCTGTGGCAGGTTTCAAGGTTGTTTCCTGTTTTCTTCTGTTTTTCATAGGCCCTCTGTAGCAGGTTCCGAGGTTGTTTCCTATTTTCTTTTCCTTCTGATGTCCATCCTCTTTGCCTTTCAGGTGGGGACTGAACATTTTAGTTAGGGTCCTCTCTTTTGCTTAGTTTGTTTAGATGTACAGATTTTAGTGGGTTTATTCTATGTTGTATGTTTATATGAGTGAGTATATACCATGCCTGTCTTTTTGCTTCTGGGACAACTCACTCAGGATGATCCTTTCCAGGTCCCACCATTTACCTGAAAATTTCATGATTTCCTTATTTTTCATTGCTGAGTAATACTCCATTGTATAGATGTACCACAGTTTCTGCATCCATTCTTCAGTTGAGGGGCATCTGGGTTGTTTCCAGCTTCTGGCTATTACAAATAAAGCTGTTACAAACATGGTTGAGCAAATGTCCTTTTTGTGTACTTGCGCCTCTTTTGGGTATATGCCTAGGAGTGGTATGGCTGGATCTTGAGGAAGCGCTATTCCTACTTGTCTGAGAAAGCGCCAGATTGATTTCCAGAGTGGTTGTACCAGTTTACATTCCCACCAGCAGTGGAGAAGGGTTCCCCTTTCTCCACAACCTCTCCAGCATGTGTTGTCCCTTGAGTTTTTCATCTTGGCCATTCTGATGGGTGTAAGGTGAAATCTCAGGGTTGTTTTGATTTGCATTTCTCTAATGACTAATGAGGTTGAGCATTTCTTTAAGTGCTTCTCCGCCATTCGATATTCCTCTACAGAGAATTCTCTCTTTAGCTCTGTTCCCCATTTTTTAAGTGGATTACTTGGTTTGTTGCTTTTCAGCTTGTTTAGTTCTTTATATATATTGGATATGAGTCCTCTGTCAGATAAAGGGTTGGTGAAGATTCTTTCCCAATCTGTAGGCAGTCGCTTTGTTTTGATGACGGTGTCCTTTGCTTTACAGAAGCTTTTCAATTTCATGAGGTCCCATTTATTGATTGTTGCTCTTAGAGCCTGTGCTGTTGGTGTTCTGTTCAGGAAGTTTTCTCCTGTACCAATGAGTTCTAGGGTATTCCCCACTTTTTTTTCTAGCCGATTTAATGTGTCTGGTTTTATGTTGAGGTCTTTGATCCACTTGGACTTCAGTTTTGTGCAGGGTGATAAGTATGGATCTATTTTCATTTTTCTACATGTAGACATCCTGTTGGACCAGCACCGTTTGTTGAAGATGCTATCTTTTTTCCATTGTATGGTTTTGGCATCTTTGTCAAAAATCAGGTGTCCGTAAGTGTGTGGGTTTATTTCTGGGTCTTCTGTTTGATTCCATTGATCCACCATTCTCTTTCTATGCCAGTACCATGCAGTTTTTATAACTGTTGCTCTATAGTACAGCTTGAGATCAGGGATGGAGATACCTCCAGAAGATCTTTTATTGTAGAGGATTGTTTTAGCAATTCTCGGTTTCTTGTTATTCCATAGGAAGTTGAGAATTTTTCTTTCCAGGTCTGTAAAGAATTGTGTTGGCAATTTGATGGGAATTGCATTAAATCTGTAGATTGCTTTTGGTAAGATGGCCATTTTTACTATGTTAATCCTGCCAAGCCATGAGCATGGGAGATCTTTCCATCTTCTCATATCTTCCTCTAATTCTTTCTTCAGAGACTTGAAATTTTTTTCATACAAGTCTTTGACTTGCTTGGTTAGGGTTACACCAAGGTACTTTATGTCATTTGTGGCTATTGTGAATGGTGTTGTTTCTCTAATTTCTTTCTCAGCCCTTTTGTCTTTTGTATACAGGAGTGCTACTGATTTTTTTGAGTTAATTTTATATCCGGCCACTGTGCTGAAGGTGTTTATCAGCTGTAGGAGTTCCCTGGTAGAGTTTTTGGGGTCACTCATATATACTATCATATCATCTGCAAATAGTGATAATTAGACTTCTTCCTTTCCCATCTGTATCCCCTTGATCTCCTTCAACGGTCTTTTTGCTCTAGCAAGGACTTCCAGCACTATGTTGAAGAGATATGGAGAGAGTGGGCAGCCTTGTCTTGTCCCTGATTTCAGTGGGATTGCTTTAAGTTTCTCTCCGTTCAGTTTGATGTTGGCTATAGGCTTGCTGTATATCGCCTTTACTATGTTTAGATATGTGCCTTGTATCCCTGATCTCTCCAATACTTTAAACATGAATGGATGTTGGATTTTGTCAAATGCTTTTTCAGCATCTAGGGAGATTATCATATGTTTTTTTTCTTTCAGTTTGTTAATATGGTGGATCACATTGATGGATTTCCGTATATTGAACCACCCCTGCATACCTGGGATGAAGCCTACTTGGTCATAGTGGATAATATCTTTGATGTGTTCTTGGATTCGGTTTGCAAGTATTTTGTTAAGTATTTTTGCATCAATGTTCATAAGGGAGATTGGCCTGAAATTCTCTTTCTTTGTTGAGTCTTTGTGAGGTTTAGGTACCAAGGTGATTGTGGCTTCATAGAATGAGTTTGGTAATGTTCCTTCTGTTTCTATTTTGTGGAATAGTTTGAAGAGAATTGGAGTTAGCTCTTCTTTGAAGGTCTGGTAGAATTCTGCGCTGAAGCCATCTGGTCCTGGGCTTTTTTTTGGATGGGAGACTTTTGATGACTGCTTCTATTTCTTTGGGGGATATAGGACTATTTAATTGATTTACCTGGTCCTGATTCAGCTTTGGTAAGTCAAATCGATCAAGAAAATTGTCCATTTCATTTAGATTTTCAAATTTTGTTGAGTATAGACTTTTGAAGTAAGTCCTAATGATTGTTTGGATTTCCTCAGTGTCTGTAGTTATGTCCCCCTTTTCATTTCTGATTTTTGTTGATTTGGGTGGTGTCTCTCTGCCTTTTAGTTAGCTTGGCTAAGGGTTTGTCGATCTTGTTGATTTTCTCAAAGAACCAGCTCTTGGTTTCATTGATTCTTTGAATTGTTTTATTTGTTTCTAATTGATTGATTTCAGCCCTGAGTTTGATTATTTCCAGCCTTCTACTCCTTTTTGGTGTGTCTGCTTCTTCTATTTTTAGGGTTTTTAAGTGAGCCATTAAGTTGCTTGAATGAGCTTTCTCGAAATTCTTCTTGAAGGCACTTAGTGCTATGAACTTTCTTCTTAGCACTGCTTTCATTGTGTCCCACAAGTTTGGGTATGTTGTGTCTTCATTTTCATTGAGTTCTAGGAAGACTTTAATTTCTTTCTTTATTTCTTTCCTAACCCAGCTGTCATTTAGTAGCAAGTTGTTCAGTTTCCATGTGTGTGTAGGCTTATTGCTATTTCTGTTGTTATTGAGGTCCAGCTTTATTCCATGGTGATCAGACAGGATACAGGGGATTATTTCAATCTTCTTGTATCTGTTGAGGCTTGCTTTGTGACCAACCATATGGTCTATTTTGGAGAAGGTTCCATGAGGTGCTGAGAAGAAGGTAAATTCTTTTGTGTTTGGGTGTAAGGTTCTGTAAATGTCTGTGTGGTCCATTTGGTTCATGACCTCTGTCAGAGATATTGTTTCTTTGTTTAATTTCTGTTTTGTTGACCTGGCCTTTGTTGAGAGTGGGGTGTTGAAGTCTCCCACTATTAATGTGTGGGGATCTATATGTGGTTTAAATTTTATCAATGTTTCTTTAACAAATGTGGGTGCTCTTGTATTTGGGGCATAGATGTTCAGGATTGTGATGTCTTCCTGGTGGAATTTTCCCTTGATGAGTATGAAGTGTCCTTCCTCATCTCTTTTTATTAATTTTGGTTGAAAGTCTATTTTATCAGATATTAGAATGGCTACTCCTGTTTGTTTCTTGGGTCCATTAGCTTGGAAAGTCGTCTTCCAACCTTTTACCCTCAGGTAATTTCTATCGTTGTGTCTTAGGTGTGTTTCTTGTATGCAACAGATTGCTGGGTTTTGTTTACGTATCCATTCTGTTAATCTGTGTCTTTTTACTGGAGAGTTGAGTCCATTGATGTTGAGAGAGATTAATGACCAGTGGCTGTTAGATCCCTTGATTTTGATGTTGGCTGTGTTCATAAGATTGTGTGCTTGGTTGCTTTTTGTTTTGCTGTAGTAAGGTTAATTATTTCCTGTGTTTTCTTGACAGAAGCTAATTTTCATGGGTTGTATTTTCCCTTCCAGTATCTTCTGTAATGCTGGATTTGTGTGTAGGTATTGTCGAAATTTGTTTTTGTCATTGAATATCTTGTTTTCTTCGTCTATGAGGACTGAGAGTTTTGCAGGGTATAGTAGCCTGGGTTGACATCTGTGTTCTCTTAGGGTCTGCATGATATCTGTCCAGGCCCTTCTGGCTTTCATAGTTTCTGTTGAAAAGTCAGGTGTGATTCTAATGGGTTTGCCATTATATGTTACTTGGCCTTTTTCCCTTGCAGCTTTTAGTATTTTTTCTTTGTTCTGTATTCTTACTGTTTTGATTATTATGTGGCGGGAGAATTTTCTTTTCTGGTCAAATTTGTTGGGTATTCTGTAGGCCTCATGTATCCTTATTGGCTTCTCCTTTAACTTGGGGAAATTTTCTTCAATGATTTTGTTGAAAATATTTTCTGGGCCTTGGAGAAGGGAGTCTTCTTTTTCCTCTATTCCTATTATTCTTAGGTTTTGTCTTTTCACATTGTCTTGGATTTCTTGGACGGTCTGTGTCAGGAATTTTTTGGATTTAACATTTTCTTTGACAGATACATCGATTTCTTCCATTGTATCTTCTACACTTGTGATTCTTTCTTCCATTTCTTTTATTCTGTTGGTTATGCTTACCTCTGTAGTTCCTGTTTTCTTCCCTAAATTCTTCCTCTCCATTATTTCCTCCATTTGTGTTTTCTTTAATTTTTCTAGTTCTATCTTCAGGTCTTGAGTTGTTTTGTTTACTTCCTTCACCTGTCTGCTTGTATTTTCCTCTTTTTCTTTTAGTTCCTTCAACTCTGTCTCTTTTATTTCTTTCAGTGATTTAATTATTTCTTCTCTGAAGGCCACAAGCTGTTTGGCTGCATCTTCCCGTATTTCTTCACGGATGGCCCTAATCTGCTTGTCTTTATCTTCCTCCATTTCTTTACGGATAGCCATGATCTGTTTGGTTTTATCTTCCTCTAATTCTTTACGTATTTTATTTGTTTCCTCTATTATCCTCTTCATCAACATAGATGTAAGGTCATCTTCTTGATTTTCTATTATGCTGCATTGTTCAGGGCTGTTCGCCCCTGGACGGCTGGGTTCTGGAGATGCCATATTGCTCTGTCTTTTGTTGGTTGAGCTTTTACGCTGACCTCTACCCATTGGGCTGATTTAGGTTTTGGCTGTTAGTTTCTGTGCTTCCTGGAGTCCTGAGGTAGGGATTATCCCCTTGGCCAGAAGATGATTTTTCCTGAAGGAGTCCTTCTCTGCTTTTTGGTTATGGTCACTGTATGGCCAGTGTTTCTCCGGAGTTGCCACTGCTCACCTCAGGTTTATAGCCCTGAGTAGCAGCTGTGGTCTATGTTAGGCAGGGGGGGATCTCCTCTTACCCATAGAATTTCTCAAGACAGCTGCCCCACTGCTGGGTTTCTTGTTATAAATTTAGTGTGCTGCTGCTCACTAAATTTCCATGTACAGTCCTCTTGAAGAACATGCTGATTCCCTAGCTGTGGGGTTTTCTCCCAACAGGGAAACTCAGTCTGTTATCCTGGGGCGCACAGTTTTGTCCACGAAAGTGGGAGGTGCACTCAGCAAGTCTCTGGGCCAAAGGCTGATTGCTCTGCTCTGGGCCTGGAGAATGTGCACCTAGGTTGAGTTGGCACCTGGGGGCACTGCTCTGGTCTGGAGGCTGGGTGCCTCACTCTGGACCAGAAGCTGTGTGTCTCTGTCTGGGATGGCGGCTGCAGGCACTGCTCTGGTCCAGACGCTGTGGGTGCAGCCCTCTTGAAGGACCAGGGATTCCCACAGTTTTGACAGTCTAGCTAGGAATAACTGGTTGATCCTTGGCACAGTATCTGAGGGCTATTGTAATGGCTCTCTGGCTTTTGTAGGTCCAAGGATGCAGCTGTGTGTCCCAGTGCCCTAGGGGAACTCAATAATGGCGGCTGAGCACAGTGCACCTGCCTGCACTAGAGTCTGCGTGAGTCCAGGAAGTGTTTTGGTGCTGGGTGTCCTAAGCGTTAGAGCTGCTGACCCCCTCCGCTGGGGGTTTCCTCCTGCCAGAGACACGCAGACTGGTGCCCTGGTGCCCTGGTGCCCACAGTTCTATCTGAGGCGGCGAATCAGGTGCGCAGGCAGGGCTCCATGCAGGCGCCTGTGTCCCGGCTCTGGGTCCGGGCTGGTTCTTGGGGCACCCGCGGAACCCCAGTCTTTTCCAGGGGATGTCTGGATAACCTGAGGTCGGTCCCAATCGTTTCCTGCTCCGTGGGGTTATCTCTCGACTGGGAAATCCAGTCTATGGTGTTGTGGGCCCACAGTTCAGTCTGGGACCTTGACCAGATCGCTCTGGCGTGTAGCTCTGGGCTGGCGACCAAGCTCCTGGCGTAACCGGGATCTCTTCCTAGGTTTAGCCGGGTGAGTTAAAGCTGATTGAATCCCCCACCGTGGGGTATCCTCTCACCTGTGAAACACAATCCCTTGTGTTTTATGGCCGCGAGTTCTGATTGCTGGTCACTGTGCCAATCCTGCTGTGCTGCTCCTAAGAAAGAGAGTCCTCCCGGCGCCACCATCTTGCCCCCCCCCCTTGGGGATTTTTAGTGCAGTTGCAGCCCAAATAACTCTCAGATTTATTGTCTATAGGGATTACTGGAGAGGTGGATGAAAATCCTGGTATGTACGTTTTGCTCCTCTAGAATCTGTGTCCCACTTAGGTTCAGGAAAGCTGAGAAATCCTGAATCTTGCTCTGAGTCTATAGTTTCATGTGATTTTTTTCTTTATCACCTGCCAGTTAACTGCCCTAAATAAGACATATTTGCTATATTTTCTCTCTGTCTCTATCTCTATCTCTGTCTCTGTCTCTCTCTGTCCCCCTCCACTCTTTCTCTCTTTCTCCCAGTTTCAGTCATCAAATTTTGGAAGAATGAAACATTTTTTGACATCTAAAATACTTTGAAGAACTCTCTGTCTGGGGAAGCCATAGAAAATATGCTGAGTAATTCCCTACTCCCTTTTCACTTAAAAAATATTTTAAAATTTCTCTTGCTTTGGTACAGAATTAGAGGTGTTTAAGCAATTTTTTTAACTGTTTGTAAGACAGTATACTCACAAGCTAAAGGAATTTAAAGGACAGCATTTTAGTGACGAGTGAAGCAATTTAGATAGAGCCATTTAGAACCATTTAAGCAATTTTGACTTAGTCATATAAATAAAAAAGCCGTTATCTGTAGTAAATAACCAAGATGATGTTTCCATCCTTTCCCCCAATAAAGGACATTTGGTAAAGATAGACTTCCAAGTCATAAGCAATAAATGTTAAATGAAAATAAGCCAATGTTGCTATCAGCATTTGAATCTGAACAGGAAAGAATATCCGTAAGGTGGCAGATATTTAATGATGTGCTATTGAGCTGTGTGTAGGACAACTTGCTTTCATCTACAGTAATATGTAATTTGCTTCTGATACCTGGATAAGCTTGGTGCAGTTTGATAGGCAATGTGATTCAACCATGAGGCATCTTTACACATAGGTGCAGGCCAGAGTTGGTGATTATTCTACAAAAGTCTTCTCTAGATAAAAAATTGTACCTATATTTTTTGGGTTTTAAAAATTATTTAATTTTGTTTTCAATAAAGATTCTTGCTCTATGGCTAGCCTCAGGTTCACAATCCTGCCTCAACCTGAGTGACATTTAATGTGACTAATTTCACATGTAGACATTTAAAAATTTTTTGACATTTTTTTTACTATTAATTTTTATTTTTTATATTAATCACAGGTTATTTATTTTGTATTCCAGCCATAACCCCCTCCTTTCTTCCCTCCCAATCCCACCCTCCCTCCGTCATCTCCTCCCTGCCCCTTTCCAAGTCCACTGCTAGGGGAGGTCCTCCTCCCCTTCTATCTGACTCTAGCTTATCAGGTATCTTCAGGACTGACTGCCATGTCCTCCTCTGTGGCCTAGCAAGATGTTTCCTCCCTCCGGGGGTGGGGTAGGGAGGTATAGGAGCCAGTCCTTGTGTTCATGTCAGAAATAGTTCTTCTTCTTCTTACTAGGGTAACCCACGTGGTTACTGAGCTACCATGGGCTACATCCAAGCAGAGGTTCTAAGTTATATCTATACATGGTTCTTGGTTGGAGAAACAGTCTCATAGAGGGCCCCTGTACCCTGATATATTTTGTCTTTGTGGAGCTCCTGTCCTCTACCGGTCGTATTAACTCCACTTTTTGTTGTATGATTCCCTGCACTCTGCTGAAAGTTTGGTTATGAGTCTCAGCACCTGTTTTGATAAACTGCTAGGTCGAGTCTTTCAGAGGTCCTCTGCAGTAGGACTCTGTCCTGTTACTTGTTTTCTCCTACTTCCCATGTCCATCCCATTCACCTTTCTAAGTGAGGAATGATCATCTTACCCCGGGTCCTCTTTCTTGTTTATCTTCTTTAGGTGTACAGATTTTAGTATGTTTATCCTATCTTATAGGTCTATATAAGTGAGTATATACCATGTGTGTCTTTCTGCTCCTAGAATACCTCACTCAGGTTGATCTTTTCTAGATTCCACCATTTGCCTGCAAATTTCATTATTTCCTTGTTTTTAATTGCTGAGTAGTATTCCATTGTGTAAAAGTACCACAATTTCTGTATCCGTTTCTCCATTGATGGACATCTGGGTTGTTTCCAGGTTATGGCTAACCAAGCAGGTGAAATACCTGTTTGAAAAAAACTTCAAGTCTGAAGAAAGAAATTGAAGAAGATATAAGAAGATGGAAAGATCTCCCATGCTCATGGATCGGTAGGATTAACATAGTAAAAATGGCCATCCTGCCAAAAGCAATCTACAGATTCAATGCAATTCACATCAGAATACCAACACAATTGTTTACAGACCTTGAAAGAAAAATTCTCAACTTCATATGGAGAAAAAAAAAAACAAAAAACAACAATCCAGAATTTCCAAAATGATCCTGTACAACAACAGATCATCTGAAGGTATCTCCATCTCTGATCTCAAGCTGTACTACAGAACAGTAGTAATAAAAACGGCATGGTATTAGCATAGAAGCAGAAAGGTGGATCAATGGAACCAAATAGAAGACCCAGAAATAAACACAAACACCTATGAATACTTAATTTTTTGACATTTTTAATATTCATGGTTACAAAAAAGTAAAATATAATTGCTTTCTTTTTTTGAAGAAGAAGAAACTTACTTTAGGCAAAGATGAACAAATGAGATTACTTATGGTTACACACCAGTAGTTCCACAGAACTTGAGAAGAGAAGGTAGGAAGATCACCACAAATTTAATACTAGCCCGGTTTATAAAAATCCTGGCATACCAGGTCATCCAAGACCCCATTAACAGTTGACATTAAGTGCTAAGTTGACAGGATTTAGAATCAGTGTGAAAGTTACCCACTGTGGGCAGCTGTGAGGGATTTTCTAGAGTAAGTTAATTGATGTGGAAGTCTCACCTTAAATGTCTGAGACACTAGTCTAGGAGCTGAGGTCCAGGGCTAAATGAGAAGGAAACAATGTGGTCCTTCCTCATCGCTGTTTCCTGACAGTGACCAGCTGCCCCAAAGCTACTGCTGCTGTGATTTCAGTGCTGTGCTCTAACAGTGAGCTGAAAAGGATCTTCGGTTGCCTAAGTTTCTTTTGTCAGGTGTTCTTTCATCATAACCAGAAATGTAATAAATATATCCTGTCTCAAAACAAGGAGTCTGATAAATGGTAGAACCATTTGCTATTGGATAACCAGTTGGCTTGCTCTTCCCTGGGGAAGACTATTTATGCTTCTCCTAGCATCCCTTACTTGCCTGTAGTTCTTTGTGTAGGGCTGGGGCCTCCTGAGCTTCCCTCCCTTCATATGAGCGTGTCTATCAGTGCCTTCCTTGTTCAGGTTTTAGGCAGCCAATACCAAATGGTCAGGCCTGAAGTTCAAAATATATATAGATAAGTAGCATTACATAGACTGATCGGGTTATATTTATGTGTTTATGAATAGATTTGTATACACACATATGTAACAACAATTTGTGAAAAAAAAAGAGATTATGAGTTTGAAAGAGAACAAAGAAAGTATCTATGAGAGGGACTGGAAGAAGAAAGGGAAAGGGCGAATGGTATAATTATAGTATAATTGCAAAAATAATTTTTAAAATGTTTAACAACTAAAGTATAAAGTATAAAGCTAGTATTATGATATAGTTTGATGGCTTCACTGGAAATAGCCTAAAGTGCAATAACTTATTTCAATAGTGTTAAAGTCAAAGTGATAAAGACTTGAGAACTGCTCTATTACTTCAATCAATGTCTACTTGATAGTTTTTACCTACTCTTTGAAAAAATGTTCAAGTTGGACAAAGAATTGAACATACTGGACAATGTCTGTAAGTATTATCTCATTTTTTTCTATTTTCATGAAAAATGTCTGGGCTTAGACTGCTTTTATTTCAGTGTTATCTGATTGATCAAATCACTGGAGCACAAGCTTTCAATTGAAAAAGGAATGTGTCTTGTTAATTAATACAGCAGATGTAGATTGCCACAGGAAATGCTGGCTCTTAACTTCATGGGGGAACATACTTTGTTCACCTGCTCATGTCTCAGGAAAATGTGTAAATCAGAGAGCAATGTCCAGGAAGAAGGCGACTCATTTCCCCTGCTCACTAACATCCTTGTCCTTCCAGTGCTACCCTGCTCTTGCCCATTCCTATACCCTGTAGCTCTAATTTAATTACTTTCAAATGTTTATCTTTAAAAATGGATATCCCCATGCATCTTTCAGCTTAAAGGCACTAAACAGATTTGGCATGGGA
>NW_026594428.1:12993487-13022468 GCF_907164565.1 Psammomys obesus
GCATGGGAAATAGGGAACAATTAATTATGCAATGACTAAGTCCTTTCAAAATTGCCTAGCTGGAGTACACTCCAACTTCAAAAATGTTGTGGTTTAAGCTAATATGTGTCACATGATGAGTGGATGGAACATTTTGTCATCTAGAAAAGGGGTAAGAAGCTATCTGGACCAAAAAGGTAACGTGTGAGAAAGAGAAAACACTGTTCAATTTTGTTTGTTTGCTTTCACAGCTAATTAGAGATTGTCCTAAATATACTTGAATTTACCATCTGCTCCTCATTCCATATTCTCTTGGTTTACAAGAGAAAAAAAATCACTACATCCAGGACTACCCATTAGGACCATTCTGATTAAGAAGAGATGGGTGGACAGATGGTAAAGTTGCATGATGGAGAAGGGGATAAGGGCAGTGAACTACTTACAATTTTACACTGTTATCAGAGAGTTGTAGAACAGTTGGATAGAAACTATATGTTGAATGTCACATCTAGAAAAACTTAGGGGAAAACACAATTTCTGACAAAATTTTATTTATATTAATATAAAAATCTTTTCTAAGACTTTTTATTGTTATTGCACTCAGCATTTACTGAGAATGTGTATATTGGAGCCTTTATTAATTTCTTAGCAGGCTCTTTCACATTTGCTTCTCAAACAGCCACAATAATTTAGCATTTCTGCTGTTTTAAGTTGTCAGACAAAGATACTAAGACTTTGTGAGTTAAATATGCTTCGCAAGGCTGAACAACAAATACAGAGTAGAATGGGAGACTCAGAAGAAGTCTGACTCAGATTCTTGCTATATTATACCCCCCCTTTGCAGCCTTCAATAACTGCTGAGCAGCCATGTCTTTCCCGCTGCTCTATAGTCCCATCCAACCTGTCTAAGTTAAGGTCAATCTCTCCTTCCCCTTGACTTTTGCCTTTAAGATATCTTCAACTGAGAGGGGTTTCCATGTAAATGATACAATGCTGAAGGCATCTAGTTCATTCTTCCCATTTTCCATTCCTATAGTGAATCTTCACACACAACACAAAGCAGCATCGGTCATCACCTAGCTGGTCATGGCTCTGCTCACATGCACAGTTGACTCTTCTATCAGCCCAGGGCCTGAAGACATTAGTGTTTGATTGACTTCACTCATCCACCAGCAGCCTACACTGTGCATTCTTTTTCAATTCTCTGTTATATTACATTATAACTTGCCAAGCTGAAGTTCGGCTACTCTGTGGTTTTCTCCTCAATTTATTCCTCTGTCATTGCTGCAATTTCAAGCTTAAAACCAGATTTGATGACTAGTGTTTTCACATTCCTTGGGACTATTAATAAAGGTGTTAAACGAAAGCAGGCCTTCAAAGTGACCCCTTGGTTTCTATGTGAGCGCTCCTTTGGGAGGCCATCCAGGACCAGCCTAAACCAAATACAAACTGTGAAATCGCTTTGCAAGCAGCTCTTAAACTTGTTACCTAGGGTCAAAACAATTGCCCATGTGGCAATCAGATGGAAATGGTTGTGGGACAGGAATAAAACATGAAGTAGAGGACACAGGGAAGAGGTGGGTAATTTCTGTTTTCATTGCTAAGCACAACAGGAAGCACAACATGTGTGGTTCCTTGGCACTGTCAGTTATGAAGAAAGAAGTGCTGTTTCCCATTATAAGAAGCAGTTGAGCCAGGCGTGGTGGCACATACATTTAAACCTAGCACTTGGGAGGCAAGAGGCAGGGGATCACTGAGTGAGACCAGCCTGGTCCATAGAGTGAGTTCCAGGAGAGCCAGAGCCATAAGAGAGAAACCGTGTCTCAAAAAACACCCCTAACCCTTTCCCTCCTTTAAATAAAAAGGTAGAAACAGTTGAGGTGATTTTACTTTCAGACATATGCTTTTTTCCTTGTCTGTTTGGGATCAGGGTACCAGATAACATTGTTTCCATTTGGTGCCTCATAAGTGATGTACACAGCGAACACACTCTTTTTCTCTTTGGCAGTAAAGCCAAGTTTATTAATTTCATGATACAACTAAATGATTTGTACATGAAGAGAACACACTAACCATTTGTTTAATAAAACCTCTTATGATCATATGTGAAATCCAGTTATGACGATTAAAGAGATGTTTTTATGAGCTGCAGTATGCCCTCTGCCCTCCCATTTCCATCACCCGCTTGTCTTTCTGAGCATCTGACTGGCAGTAATTAGACCTGAAGTGAAGACTTGCTTTTCCAGTTGCTTGGGATTCACTGCCCCTCATCTAGTGTGGGGTAGCCAACGGGGCTCCTTCCACGATTAGGATATCTAATCTCCTTGTTTAGGAGATTAGGATATCTGTTTTCTCCTTGTTATCTTTATTTCTCTTCATTTTGTTTCCTATTATACATACTTGGTTTAGTGAATCATGACCTCCTTGGTGATATCCCTGTGCGCACAGGTTAAAAACCCTGACTTTCTAGGTCTCTGTAGAATATTTTGTCACTAGTTGGCATTTTTTTTTTTCTGTAATCATTTGCTTGTTTTTTGCCTAGAAGGGAATGTCCATGGGAGAAAGTACTTGTGTGGTGACTTTCTCCAGAAACTAAATGCTATGATTATGGCTTCAGACAGAATAGTTGCTCAGTAAATATCTATTCAGTGAGTAAGCAGGTAAAAGGTGGGGGAAATTAGTGACATAACATATTCATGGAAGCTGCTAAGTCTTTTTGGTTAGAAGGTCTTCAATAGACCCCCAACCTTGGCAGTAGTCATGAACTATCTAGTTGTGCCACATGCTTAATTTATTTTCAGCTGAAAATTTGGCCTATTCAATCTTGACCACTGCTCTCAGCACGTTGAAGTTATATTTTTGCCTGTCAAAGCTACAAAAATAATTAAAAATACATAGGTACGCACACTGATAGCATGTGATAGCGTCCATGGACAGATTCCAAAGGCAAAATCTCTCCTGTTCCATGATGCCTGAAATTGCTTTCCCTGGACAAGGCTTTTCATTCTAAACCGAAGATAAAGTTTAAAGATAAAAGACCTAGAAAGGGTCTCAGTGGGGAAGCACGTATTTGGTGGCTGAAAAGAACTGTGGGTCTGTTCATGCCTTCTTTTGCAGTTATTAATCTCGTATGGAAGTGAAAACTTGGGTCAAGAAGGGTGTATAATTTTGAATTGTTAATAAATAAAGATGTACTGCTGTGTTACACATCAGTTCCACCCTAAAGGTCTTTCTTTCCTTTGACTTAAACAAAAAATCCCCCTCTCTTGCCTGTGTGTATCCCCCTCGGTATTTGCTTTCTCCCTATAATTTTTTTTAGGCTGTCCCTTATAGGTGAAAGCATATTCCTTTCAGGTTTTTCAACAATTACTCTTTCTTGCAAATTTGTTTTGAGATTCTGTTTCACCACATCTTTGAATAGAGTCTACTAATAAAGTCTTCCTCTTAGGAGAAAGTGTGAAAGATGGCTCCAGGAAGTGAAGATGGATGAATCTCAAAGTCAGCATTATCTCATCTGTGAAGCCTGCCTTTGGATGTGCTCATTTTGTCTGTTTTCACTTTTGTCCTTCAAACACAACCATAGGAACCGTTCCTTTATTTACAATCTCAGAGCCACCCTATAAATAACCAGAAAACCTGGTGTGTTGTAGGTGTCTAGTGTTATCTGAATTGCCTACCTCATAACATTTTCCCCACAGAGATAAATGTATACACTGTCCTGATTCAACAGCCATTTTCAATGAGGTACATGGAGTTGATGTTAATTCAAGTATTCAGAGCAATGTCCATAAAGCCCAAGATATGGATCTAACATAGGATTTGTGCAGCCTTAGTCCCCACCTGAAACTGACCTCCAATCCATATTTTATCTAAGAATGTCTATTTTATATGTAAGTAAAAGGGAAAAATAAGGTGCGAGTTGTATTGGAATTCTGAAATAAAAATAGATGTTAACACAGTTGAAGATGATAAGGCACATAGACTTGCTGTGTAAAATATGTTTATGTGCAAATATAAAGTAATAATGTATTGAACTGACAAACTTTTCTACCTTCCAAACAAATGATTTTTTTAATCTTTCAGAGAAGAACAATTTAAATTTGCTACCCAGTTAAAAAGAATGGAGGTCATCAAAAGTTTCCTTAGGTTTTTATTCTCCGTGATTCTTGCTACATTATTGTTCTTTTGCTACAGAAACTGCATGTAGAATTTACTCATTGTGCATTCATAGCATAGTCTGCAGAGCATCGCTGATTATTATCCTGGTTGCACCTCCCTTCACCCTTCAGTTTGCCCCTGATTAAATGGGTATAACACTTCTGTTTTCTTTTCTCCTTAGACAACATCAACATGTTATTGAGACTTGATCTAGGTTATAAAAATAAATAATGCTATGCATTATTGGGGAGATGGAAAGTTCTGTCTACCTCTGCAAATTGGATCTGTTTAGGGTGGACACAGAAATATTGTCAGCAAGTATTTCTGTGAAGCAGCAGCACCCCTAAACCTGCTCCCTTGCTCCACTGCAGCCTGGATTCATGCTCTTCTGTTAAGAAAAGAAGAGGTTATTCTATGGAGAATGAGAATCAGAGGAAATCTAGGAATGAGAACTCCTGTCTAGGGATGTGGGATCGAAAACAAGAACTTTAAATGAAACAACATGCTCGTTGTGTGGACAATAACACGTGATTCCTTTTAAATAACCAGACTGAGAATTCTTCCCATGAATCTAATAAACTATATGTAAATCTTTTAAAAGAAACCAGCACTCAGAAATCTCTTGCTTAATTAATAAAAACTGTCATAAAAATAAACAAGAGTATCTTTGTGACACAGGCCGAGAGGAAACGTGGGATTTGGGGATAATTTTAATTGCATGATATAGCGCAGCCATTGGAGTGCTGGAGGCAGACAAAGCTGTTTTTGTCTCTGCTGTCCTGCGTGAGTGTCTGTGGTCATGGATATGTTACTGAGTATCTCTCAATCTCCATTTCTTTCTTTGGAAGATGGAATAAAGCTCAACCTTGTAAAGTGGCTTCAAGGACTGAAGAGATAACCAACAGAAGGAAGTCACCTTCACTTTCCAGAAGGTGTAGGCACCCCAAATCCTCTTACTCATTTTCCCTTTTTAAACATTCTTATTCTTCTTTGATGGTTTTGCAGTAGATTCATTGCTGAGATGCTGATACATCCAGACTCCAAATGAAATATTAATTAGTCTTGGGTAGATTTGAATATCAGAGTTAAGTATTGTAGGAGAGGGCAGAAAACTTTCTTATGAGAAGCCCTACTTGTATATCATGGAACACTTTTAAAAAATTTAAATTTATTTATTTATTTTATAAATGACAGTTTATTCACTTTGTATCCCTACTGTAGCCCCCTTCCTCATGCCCTCCCAAACCTACCCTCTCTCCTTCATCTCCTCCCATACCCCTCCCTAAGTCCACTGATAGGGGAGATCCTCCTCCCTTTCCATCTGACCCTAGTCTATCAGGTCTCATCAGGACTGGCTTCATTGTTTTCCTCTGTGGCCTGGTAAGGTTGCTCCCCCATCAGGGGGAGCTTTCCTTCCCTGAGATTTGATGATTCCCAAAAATTATTTTACCTATAATTTCCATATGTGTTAATTTTTCAAAACTCCTCAATTTTTATGCGTGTATTACATGTTTAGTTTGAGAAGATGGTAGGTTCACAATCACTCAGAGAAGCAACAGGAAGCATCTCACACCTGACAGTCCTGGGGAGATGCTGTGCAATTTTCGTGCCTGCCTCCTTCTCTCAGAAGCAGAGAGATAAATGACAGAGAGAGCAACGTGAAGGTTTAATGCTCCGTCGGATTTCTGTTAGCATCCGTGGGAGTCACACGGATAAGTCCTTGTGGGACACACTGTTTGAAAAATAATAGTTTGCTAAAGGTTTCTATGGAAATGTCTCCATGTTTCTTCCATTAATTGCCCTAATTATTACATTGGAAGGAATGGGGTTTAGAAATATCACATTGGGATTAGAAGGAAGGTTAACAGGTCTCAGAACTGATGACAGAAACCGCTAGTTTTAGACATGAAAAGGAGCCAGCCACTGAGTTCATGCCAGAGACAGTCCCTGTTCCCATTACTAGGGAACCCTCTTGGAGACTGAGCTGCCACAGGGTACATCCATGTATGGTCCTTGTTTGGAGTATCAGTCTCAGAAAAGACCCCTGTGCCCAGATTTTTTGGATCTGTTGCTCTCCTTGTGAAGCTCCTGTCCCCTCCAGGTCTTCCTATCTCCCCCTTCTTTCATAAATTTTCCTGCACTCTACCCAAAGTTTGGCTATGAGTCTCAGCATCTCCTTTGATACCTTGCTGGGTAGAGTCTTTCAACAGCCCCCTGTGGTGGGCTCCTGTCCTGTTTTCACCCTCTTCTGATGTCCATTACATTTGCCTTTCTGAGTGAGGATTGATAACACATGAAGATGATGTGGAGAAAAGGGAACCCTTCCTCCATTGCTGGTGGGAATGTAAACTTGTACAACTTTGGAAATCAATATGATGCTTTCTCAGACAGTTAGGAATAGTGTTTCCTCAAGATCCAGCTCTCACACTCCCAGGCATATATCCAAAACATGCTCAAGTATACAACAAGGACATTTGACACCCATGTTTGTAGCAGCTTTTTTGTAAAAGCCAGAATCTGGGAACAACCCAGATGTCCCTCAACAGAGGAATAGATACAGAAAATGTGGTGCATTTACACAATGGAATACTACTCAGCAATTAAAAACAAGGAAATCATGAAATTTGCAGGCAAATGGTGGGATCTAGAAAAGACCATCCTGAGTGAGATATCCCAGAAGGAAAAAGACACACATGGTATATACTCACTTATATTACACATATAATATAGGATAAACCTACTAAAATCTGTATACCTGAGGTAAGATGATCAATCGTGGAACACTTTTTATATGCCAGGTTCCCAATCTATTTCTTTGGATATTTCTGACAGTGGAAACCATCAGCTATTCAAAAAATGAACATGGTCCTAATAGCAGAATCACAGATAATGCCATCAGGAATGTCTTTCAAAACTTTTAAAACTTGGGTGAATTGGGACAAATCCACTTTTTCTCTCATGTGATCGCAGTAAGAGTATTTTGGGACCCCAGAACTGAAATGTGACTTGTGGTATCAGACAAGAATGCTAGCATGGAATGAGTACAACATACACTTCATCTTTCTATAGATTTATGACAAGATATTGGAAACAACTAGGTTCCATTGCAGTCACAAAGTACTAACATTTAGCTTCTGTGAGTTATCTAACAGAAATGAGAGAAAAAACATTTCTGTGATTCTATCTGCTCTGTCACCAAACATCATCCATTCCTACATAAATGAAAGGGAAATAAATCTGTTGCTGACTCAGCAATCCTCTTGGCTTTTTATTGCATGAATATCTCATACTGCTAAAAGAGTATTTTTCTTAAAAAAACAAAAAAGAAAAGAAAAAAAGAATAGATTACCTGTCATTTGTGTATCGCCCTTAAATGCAATCCAGAAGCTTCATTTGGTATCAGATTGACAAAATGGCAAGTATGTGGTAACACCAGAATCTAGCTTCAATGGACTTAAAGAAAAAGGATGTCTGATTTGGCTGGGTGACTGCCAAGGGTAGTAGGTTTAGTCAAGACTTTTGCTAAAAGAGGTTGGTTTTAGAACCAAACTATAGTACAGTGCAACCCTACTGAGCTTAAAATGTATATTATCCACATAATAACCAATGTATTGCTTTGATTACCAAATGCTCTTATATATTCTAAAAACTAGAAAAGACAAAATGCAAGTTGAATGAGATTATCCAATAGTTGAAGCAAACAACCTTCAAAATCATATGAAAATCTTCTTTGCTTCCAAAATCTTAGTCTGCATGCAAGGACATTTATCCAGTATTGAAATGATTAAGTTATAACTATGCCAAAATTTATGCAGATACATCCAAGTTTTGTGGCTCACGGGTGATGTTCTCAGACTGTGAAATCTCACAAACAGGTCTGAATCAGAGTTTTTCAAGGCCAAATAAACACTTTACTGGAGGCAGAGCAGGGAATTTATTTGCGTCCTATTGCCCAGTGGATAAATAATGCATAGGCTTGGTGAACAGGCAATTACAGCAAGGAGAGTTGAATTGTTTTGTAGCTATTTTATTCAGCTCTTAGTAAGCTGGACACTGGCTACAGAGAATTATTCTCCTAGGAGACACTGGTTGAGGATAGAAGGCACCTTCGTGAAAAATACTAACATAGGCAATGCAAGCTATTAAGTATGGGATAGATGGCTAAGGACCGTATAGCAGATTGTTCCTTGAAAGGACATATGTGATATGACTTGAAAAGTCCCAGATCACCACCTATTTTAATTTTGTGACAACCTGCTGCTGGTCAGAATGGCAGAAGTAATCATTTGTTATTTTTATTTAATATCATTTAGGATATTAAGTATCTGGATAGCCTAAGTATTAGGTTATTAATATCAAGACAGATGTGCTGGTTAATTTTATGCAAACTTGACACAAGCTAGAGTCACAGAAAAGGAGGGAGCCTCAATTGAAAAAATGTCTCAGTATGATTGTGTTAAAGGCAAGCCTGTAGGGCACTTTCCTAATTAGTGATTGAATGTGTATAGTGCCATCCCTGGGCTGGTGGTCCCGGGTTCTATAAAAAAGCAGGCTGAGCAAGCCATAGGAAGCAAGCCAGTAAGCAACACTCATCCATGGCCTCTGCATCAGCTCTTGCCTCCAGGTTCCTGCCTTGCTGAGTACCTGTCCTGACATCATTCAATGATCAACTGGGATGTGGAAGTGTAATCCAAATAAACCCTTTCTTTCCAACTTTATTTTAGGTCATGATGTTTCATCAAAACAGTAATAACCTCAGCTAAGATAATGTATGACAAATATTGCAATTATTTCCACATTATATTATGTGTCTAGAATGTAAAAGTGTGATAGTAGAAATATTTGGAAAGAGAAATTCTTATTCTTTTAGGGTTTGCAGATCAGCAAAAGAGACAAAAGCAGCACACAGAGCTTTCATAGGCAAAATATGGTGATTTGAGGTATTTATAAGACCTAGTATATCATGACTATGCTTAGAGAGTAATAAGAACAGCGGAGGAACAGTCCCTATTCCAAAGACTTTACGACAGTGTTGTAGGAGACAAGGAGGAAGAGCTGTAATAGAGCAAACAGGTTTTCTGGGTCACAAAGAGTTGACAAATGGGCTGACTGTTTTAAAACTGAGTACAGCTAGCAAACTCCAAAAGGAGTAAGAAAAAAAATGGTGCCAAAAGAAGGAGATATAGCAGAACAAACAATTTTGGAAAGGTACAGACTGTGAAAGTGAGTATTCTGAGATCCACAAACACAATCAGTGTAGCCAGAAATGCAGGTGTACAGGAAGAGGTGAGGCAGGGAAGCAAGGAGAGCCACACTGAGTCCCTTCTTCAGTTTTGAGAACATGGACTTCATTCTCAAGGAAGACTGAAACTGTGTCACCACGATGATCGTCAGACTTTTGTTGGGAAGAGAGATCTGGCAGCACAGAGGAAAGTGGCTGGAAGGCAGAGGGAAGTTGGAGATGACCATTGTTTAGCAGTTTGCTGCAATGATACAAGGTAGAAATGACGTGATCCTGAGCTAGGACAGAATTGATATGGAGTGATGTGAGTCAAATTGTGAAGGTCCTTAGGTGGCTGCAAGGGTGGCTCAGAGAAGCGGATGCAATGCCATCCCTTAGATGGAGATTACAGTCAAATAGACAGATGACATGTTTGGTCTTGAACCTGTGTTTGAGTTTCCAGACCAACATATGGGTGGATATTCCAGAAAGCAGCGGGTCAGTGAGTTCTAGCTTTGCACAAGACTGGGCAGCACAGATTAACAGAGCAGCTGTGGTGACCAGTAATGCTACAGTAGCTTTGGAAAACACCATTCTTAGAAGTCCTGAGAGACAGAAACCAGTGAGAACATTTATATTTGTTTACAGAGAGGAGGACCAAAAAGAGAGAGGGAAGGAGTTACATGGTGAAGAAGGGTGGAAACTTGAGAACCCAAGGATCATTAACCTGTGCTCTTAACTGTTGAGCTACCCTCTCAGTCCCCTAGACCCTACTTCTTGATGAAAGGCTAGGAAGGTCACATGGTACAGGAGCATGAAGAAGGAGTATTTTTTGAAACTACAATTTACTACTTAATCTGTGGTTCTCAAGACTAGGGGACACATGACCCAATGCAGCCCTCAGGAGTTTTGTTGAATGGATCGGGAGGCAGTGATTATCTCTCTCTTCCTGGGATAAGGCAGAGCACAACTGCTCACTCTTATACCATGTATATGTGGAGAGATGAGGTGGGGGAGTGGAGACAGATGAAGACAAAGAATAATATATGTGAATTGTTTTCTGTAGCAATTATTTTTCTTCAGTACATCTATGTGTATCAAAACACCATCTATACCTCAAATATATACAATAATTTTTAAATAGCAGAGAATTCAAACAAAAACATTATGGAGGTTTGAATGAAAATGGCCCCCATAGGCTCATATATTTGGATGCTTAGTCACTAGGGAGCAGAACTCTTTGGGGATTAAAAGGATTAGGAGGTGTGACCTTGTTCAAGTAGGTGTGGTCTTATTGGAGAAAGTGTGTCACCATGGGTGAGCCTTTAGGTTTCTAAAACCCTAGCCTCTCTCTCTGTGTGTGTCTCTGTAGCTATCTCTGTCTCTGCATCTCTCTATCTGTTTCTCTGTCTCTCTGTTTATGTCTCTGTCTGTCTCTGTCTCTTTCTCTCCTGCCTGCAGATCAGGGTGTAACTTTCAGCTACTTCTGTAGTACCAAGCTTGTATGCTGCCATGCTTCTGGCCATGGTGAGAATGGACTCACCTCTGAAACTGAAAACGAGTCCCTGTTTAAATGCTTTGTTTTTATAAGAGTTGCCTTGTTCATGGTGTCTCAAGTTGCCTTGGTCATGGTGTCTCTTTACAGCAATAGAACAATAATTAAAGCAAACGTGAAAAGACTAACTTGATAAACCCTTCCTGAAACTGGATTCCTTCTTTGATAGCTCTAATTTATTGCCAATGTTGTTTAATCTATCTCAAGAAAAAAATATCTGAATTTTTAACTGGATTGCTTTTATGGTTTGAATGTGATGTATTCCCACAATGTTTCTATGTTGAAGGCTTATGTAGCAGCAGCTGGAACTGAGGTTTTAGAGAACTGAGTTATAAAGATTTTAATTTCATTAAGGAGTTAATCCATTGGTGAATTTACAGTTTGATAGTATTTTGGGGGCATGGTGTTGGCCTGGTTGTAGGAAGTATGTCACTTGTGGCTTTACCTATAAGAATATACCTTGTCTCTCTGCTCTCAGTTAGAATAATGCCAGCAGCTCTTTTCTACTATGTCCTTCCCACCATGATGCTCTGCTTCACCACAGGCCCACACTAATGTGGCCAAGTGATAACAAACTGAAGCAAGAACCAAGATAAATCATCCCTGCTTACCTTTTTTAGCTTTATCTGTCAACTTGATACAGTGCAGACCCATCTGAGAGTAGAGTATCAGCTGAGGAGTAACCCTGATCAGATTGACCTATGAATATGTCTGTGGAGACTGTCTTGATGGTTGATGTAGGAGGGCCTGGATACTGTGGGTCTCTCTTTCTCTGTTATCTGGAAAGTTGGTTCTGGACTGTACGAGCTTGAGGCTTAGAGCTATTGATGGCCAATAGCATTTCTCCACAGTTGCTCTTCCAGTTCTTGCCCTGAATACATGCATATGGTGCACAGGCATAATACAGGCAAGCACTCAACACATTAAAACATTTAAATAACGTCTAAAGAACAAATTACCATTGAAAGACCAATATATAAAAAAATCTGTGTTAGGTGAAAGAATTAAGATTGTCCTAGAATGCAGAATGAAAAGACACACACACATGCCAAAGTTTCAGAAAAGGGGGGTTTAGATGGGGAGCTGCTGATCTTGAGGAAGACACAGGAAATAAAGAATTAACACAATAATGAGAACATTAAAGCTTTCCAATTTCCTAGATGCAAGCTTCAGAGGGGGGAAAAACCCAAATGCTGCTTAATTTAATGAGGAAAGAAATTCACTTACAGACATTGGTTAATTCCCAACATCACCAAGATCTACCTCAGAAACAGCCTTGGAATGTGGGTGTCCAGGAGCTGTATGAAGACTTGGGTGCTGATGGTCCAGCTCAGACCACAGATGTGATGGAGACTGTGTTGGGATTGCTGCTGTCACACTGCAGCATCTGCCACTTGGTTATTGCTGCCATGCTCCCTCCTCAAAGCAGCTTTTGTTTTAAAGTTTGCACTGGTAGATCCAAGTGAGCAAAGCACAGGTTGGGCATTTTTCTTCCAGCTCCTAGGAAAGCAATGCAAAGATTTCTTCTACTTCTATAGTAGAGTGCAGTTCATTCTCACCTAAAGGGGTTTGTTCCCAAACATAACAAAAAGCCTTGCCTATCCCTTCAGCCTTGCAAATCACTTCTGACAAAACTTAATATGGCCAAAGCGATGGCCTGAGGCTTCTAACTTGAGCTGGGAAAGGTTGATTTTTTTCCTTACGTTTCTCTCTTAAATGGAGCAAATTGCCACATTGGGCTGCTCACATGTTAAGTGACTTCACATGGGCCGATGGCCAGGAAGGGCCTGAATGTTCCAAAATTTCAAGGGAAAAAGAGTCCATCCATCAACCACCCCCGTGAGCTTGGGAACTTTCTACTGGGCACTTTGATACTGACACGGTGCTGGATGACCCCTAATTGTGTCCTGGGAGGCCTAGCGGCAAGGACATCTAGCTGATCTCTACCCAGCTGCCTGACCCTAAGAGAGGCTAAGATGTTGCAAATGATGTTCTAACATCCCATGTCCTAGAGGCATCGTCACAGACCTGAGAACCAAGTACTAAACATCCAAATGATTCTTTGCTGAAGATTTAGCCAAAAACCTCTAGAGAAAATGTAATCAAAACTAAAACCACTGAGTATAAAAAGTATAATATATAGAAAGACATCACAGTGATTTTTTTTACAGTAATTCTCAAAACAGACCACCTCTGGTGACCAAAATGTGTGTGCACTGAGGAACTTCTCTTCATGCATAACCAGACCTTCGGCAGAAGAGTCCGCCCTTGGCTGGGCTGGGTGACTTCTGATCCCATTTCATTCTGACCTGGTTTACGTGTCTGGTCTAGTTGATGTCAGATCCCAGAGGACTGAGTCATCATCAGGGCTGCCCTCATCAGCTAGCAGCTGCACAGAATAGGTTGTTGCTTGAGGTTCTAATGGGCTATGAGTTGGGGTTTTCCGTATCCCTTCCCCGTGACTCCCACCTCCTAGAAATGGAGCTAATGGTTACTTAGGTTTTCATCATTTCAATTATAATGCAAAACATGCAGGCGAAGAGTGAGGTGGACATGTTGCATAGGTCAAGGCATGTGGGAAGCCGGCACCACTCTTTAGGCATCACCATGTGACCAGGAACCCTTTCGTCTGACAAAACCCATGGCTCTTTAGTGAAGGTTTAGTTGTAAAATCACAATTGCCCACATCATTAGGCCCTAGCCATCAGACAGCTCATTAGCATAAAAAGACACTTACCACTTCAGAGATTCTAGTGGTTTTAGAAATTATAGTCTACAAAACAGGAACAAACGTCTGCCTGTGCAAACACATATATGCATATATGTATGCACATATATACATGAAAATACAATACTATAGATAACAATGAAAACTCATGTATGAAAGAAAACATACAGGCGAGCTTTTGCTTATGACTGCCTTGTGGCTTCTGGGGCCTTCGAAAAATCACAGAAGCAAATGGAAGTTCCTAGAGAGAAGCAAGCTGAAGCCAAAGCAGAGAGTTAAGGGGCTGATGTCCCAGAGAAAAGGAAGATGATGGACAATAAATAATTACTTCTTCCTCCCTGTCCCCAGTGAAGCTACCCTGAGGTGGTTCTCATGTCCCCTCAGAGTGGCTTCAAGCACTGAGTGTGTGACTCACTGTATCCTTCTCGGTAGCACACCTCAAAAGACTGCTTCCCTGCCCAACCCCCAGCCCTACGCCTTGTTCCTGCTCTGTAGAATAATAATACTGAAATACCCCATAAGCCTCCCCATAAGCCCTCTGCCTGAGGCATCATTCTGTACTAGCTAAATTCAAAATAAATGACCAGAAACGAAAACATTTTTGAGACAACAGCAATAGCTAATTAGAAAATATAACGGCAAAAAGCACCCCCTAAGTTTATTGTGTTGTGTTTTCATTATTGCTTAAAAATACTTCCTAATTTCCTCTGGTATTTCTCTGTCTGAACTATGGGTTAATATATGCACAGTCCTTCCAAGGTATATGGTAAACACTATTTTGAAGTGCTAGCTTTATTATTGGAAGCCATAAAAATAAAGGCATACTTCCCTATATTCACATTCACATGAACATACCAGACCACATGCAAAAGGTCTCTTTTACAAGATATAAAATTTTACAATATGCATGAAAAAATAATTATATCTAGAATTTGTGGAGTATTCTATACATGGTCTATGCATGGCAATATGTATGCGGTATATATATATTTAAAACAAGGAAACAAAGACATGGGAATTTATCCAAATTGTAAAGTTGGTAAGTTACGCTTAATTTTGAACCTTGTTAATTTTAATTTATAAAGTGCTTTCAAATCAGTTCAGGAAATGCAAAGCAAAATTATTCCTTTCCCATCTCAGATTCTCTTATAATCAAATAGGGACATCTGAGTGAATCTATAAGGTATTAAAAAGCTGGTGGCTATACTAGTTGTATAATAAAAACCGTGGTTCTGGAACATAAGAAGGAAGTTGTCATAAACTGGCAGAAAATGCTATTGGAGCTGAGAACCTAATAATACAGCAACTTAAAACTTCCCCAATTTATCGTCTCTCTCCAAACCTTCACAGTGAGCAGCACCAGAGAAAGCAGGGAGAGTGGTGGTGTGACAGCCACTAAAAAGAGAACTGATAGACTAAGATCAGAAAGAAGGAGAGGAGGACCTCCCCTATCAGTGGACTTGGGGAGGAGCATGCATGCAGAGAGGAGGGTAGGGTAGGAGGGTAGGACCGGGTAGGAGGGAGGGGAGGAGGAAGGGGCTTATGGGGGGATACAAAATGAATAAAGTGTAATTAATAAAAGTTAACTAAATTTTTTTTTTTAAAAGGCCAGTGCTGGCAGAGACCTACGGCAGCCCCTCCTGCCCCCTGGAGAGCAGCTGGGCTCCGGTTCTGGTTTCTAGCATGTTAATGCTGAGTCATGGGCCCTAAGGATGGGCCATGGCCTGAAAGGTTACTCACATCTCCATACGCCAATGCCAGCTCTGCTCCTGCACTGTCCTCATCCATTCCACACCTACACCTTTCCAGCTCTGCATCATCTACCAGGGAACAGCAACACCCAAGCCAGGCATCTGGGAGACCATCTCAAATGCTGAACATGCAACTAAGAACCACCAAAATGGAGTAAAAGTAATAGCTTGGAAGGAAAAAAAAAACATTAAAGTGATTCCAGTACAAGAACTAGAGTATGGCAGGCAACAAGTATGATGGCCTTAGTTGGAGTTGATGTCACAGACACACACAAATGCACAAAGCGGCATGGATAGAAAGGTGCAGAGGATCTGGGAAAAGTTAAGCAGGGAGTTTGGGTCACCATAAAATACACTGTATGAAATTCTCAAATATTTAATAAAAATATTAAAATTATTTATTTTAAAAAAGAACAATCGCCCTCCAAATGTTATCTACTTTTGGTTCTTTTTTGTCTGCTTGTATTTTTTTAGCTCTTGATTTTCATTGCATTTTCCTAGTCAATTTGGCAGTATCACCTCCTAGAAATACAAACTTCATTCCCCTAACTATCCTCCAAATGTTTGTTTCTGTTTAGAACACAAGTTTCAGCACAAACTGAAAAAGTATGCTGCTACATTCTGAGAGGTTTAAAATTCACCAAGGGTTCTATTTTTCAATGTCTAAAGTAAAAAACCCAAACTATCCTTTGAAGTCAGTGGGAAACCTTAGCACAGAGCACTGAAGAAACTGAGAGGGGAGCAGAGAGGGCACGTGGCTTCATCAGCCTGAGATGCCTTCCCCCTTCCATCACATCACACCCAACTACATTGCTTTCATTATGTTTGTTTGTTCAGTGTGTGTGTGGTCTGATTTTTGTACAATGCTCACCAGCATCTTTGGCTTCTACATGACTTTATATCAAAAGTATCACTCTACTAAGTGTAGTAACAACAACAACAAAACCCCAAACAAAACAAATAAACATTGCTAAATATCCCATAGAGGTAAGAGTTGGGTAGAAGTAGGAAAAGTTGAAAGTTGCTCCTGGTCAAGAACCATAGGATGAGAATGAGTTTGTGCTTTTTGTTACCAATTTTAGTTATGATTTCTGAATGCATCATTTTTGAAATTTGAAACCAGATAGACCTTTTGGCACAGGCTATCTTTTCCTGACAGAACACAGATAAAAGACTAGGAAATAGAACACTTATTCAATGAGTTATTTTCTTTCAAAAAGTAGTATCAAAAAGCAAATTTTGAAAGATGTGGCTCTGTTACTCCATGGCATCAACCTCAGAAAGTCAGTCATGGTGTCCTTGTTAGTATTTAGGCAGCCTGCTTCTGGGTTGCCTAGCAACCCATAATGTCATCATGTGTTGCCTGCCAGGTAGCCACAGCTGGCAAGCTTGGTTAAATCTTTAAAAGGACCAATCCACCACTTTGTCTCTCTCTTGCCCTCTCCTCTCTTTCCCTCTTCCCTTTCTCTGGAGCCCCCCTTTCGTCTCCCTCTCTCCTTCTCTCTCTCTCTTCATCTCCATCTAATAAACCTCTTTTATATAAAATCTGCTGTGTACATCATCATTTATTTGGTCCTAACAGTCCTGGCTCCAGCCTACCCTCATCCTTCCTCTACCCATTCTTTAGGGGGCAGAAAACCAAAAGAATTCTGCTAAAGAATTCTTTCCTCACCCTCCTTCAGCCTGGTTCTTCTCTTGAATACAATCCCCTTGGGTTTTCATCTCTTCATGCTATGTTGGCTAGGGAATGCTTAAGGCTTAGTCATCCCCTTGAACCTCAGTTTCCTCTCATTAACCTTGTGCTGTTTAAAAGAGGCAGCTAAATGCCTTTTTGTCTCCATGACGGCCTATACAGTAAATATTAATCTTTATAGGTTATATCTGTTGTATATTCTTCTTCGTTAGTACTCATGGATTTAAAACTTTCTGAATTCTGGTTTAAAGTCGATGCCACACTATTGACACCACCGTTGGGTTCTGGTTTTCACTTACATTGTCCTGTTCCCAATCCTCAGAGTTTCTCTTTCCTCCTAAGTGAGCATGAGACAACCTGTGCAGCTGTCAATAGACACTAAAGAGGTTGAGGACAGCCTAACCTACAATATGGTACCTTCACATAAAGCAAACAGAAGAAGGAGGAGGGTCCTGCTCAGGACCTCTGACTCCCTGTCTTTAGCCCTCTTTTATAAAACAAATAGTAATAGAATTCTATGACATTGTTGTAACTCAGGTCATATGACCATTGTGAGAACAATAGCATCCCTTCACCTGAACAGAGGAAAGGAACACGTATCTCTTAAGACACATCAACACACAGAATAATACGAACAGGCCTCGATTATTTTCTCCAATTCATTAGTGTTAGATTACACTTGTTTTGTCAAATCATATTTTATCATGCCTCCTCATTTTTCATTAGATGCAAACATTGAAGAGAATATAATCTTCTTTATTCAGAAATCCTCCTCTGTCCTGTACAGTTTGTATTGCGTACATTTGTATTTTTCCTGCTTATTTATTTTGATTAATAGACATTATACCAAGGGTGAATAAGAAAAAAAATTATGTTCCTCCCACAAAACCCCATATAACTTCTCTGTCTTTTCAAAACCATTTTTAAGGAACACAGCTCATATTGCTGCAAAAATTTTGCTGGTTTACATACATAGATTATGCTGAAAGGTGGTGGTAGTTAGGGTTTTCTACCCTAGACGAAGTTTACTGGTCTTAAGCTTCTTAGCCCTTTCTTGACCAATTGCCCCGTTTTTATTTTAAGGCTCAGTTCAGTCATTCAAATGTCCAGTGTCTGACAATAATAATAAACTGTTTTCTCAAAACCAAACTCTTTGTTTATCCAATATCAAAATATGCAGTGCTAAGAAAGTTTGCTTGGAACATATGTGGATGATCTTTCTGTTTGCGTCTTTCCCATTCCCCTATGGCTCATCTCTCCCTACAAGCCAGATCCTATTCTGGGTGAAGGAAAGGTGATGAGAGGTGAAGGAAAAATGTGTGATAGTCTTTTCTTGTCAGATACATTCATTCTGGCTGTGCCTGATATGTACTTTGAACTGTCTTGCCCAGCTGACTCTGGCATTTTCAGCTCTCTAGAGGGTCCCAGCTTTTCCATGGCTCCCTTGACCTGTCAGATGCATTGTAATTATGGATGGCTCCTAAGGAGTTTCATAGACTGTGGTCAATGGGAAGTGCATGACCAGCTTTTACTGCTGACTCTCCTCACTGACTCTATTGAGAAGATGGACAGCTGAACACATTTTCTGATTTGTGACTTTGAATGAGGTTATGTAATTAGGCATGTCTTGATACACAAGCCATGAATGACGGTAGATTCAAGAAGGCAGCATGTCCATGGCTCCAAACATTGGGTAGCTGACTTTTCTTTGGCTCACTGGTTAACTGGAGTAGGAGCATATCCCAGATCATCTCCTTTACATTGAGTATGAGTCAGCCACCACCCTCTGTGTCTTAGAAATGTAAAGCCCTTCCAAAACTCCACTTGAATGGCTAGGGTAAGAAATCAGTGTTTCCCCAAACACTGAGTAGAGCAGACCGGTATTCAAGATTCTTTCTACAAATATTTATTGAATATCTACCTTGTCTAGACACTGACTGTTCCTGGAGCTGAGGGTGCACACAGTTCTGGACGAAATCCATGCCTTGTGATAGATGGAATTTTTCTAACAGTTTCATCTTGCCTTGCTTCTGGTGTGGGAGGGAGTTCCCAGGTTATTGCCTAAAATATAGACTATATCCTTGTTAAATTCTGGATGTTACCAATGTAGTAAATCAACTTTCTACATATTTCAGAATTTTGATTATGTATGTATGTATGTATGTATGTGGAACTTCAGCATGGTCAAAACTACTTTATCACTGAAAACATGTATAATACATGAAAAGATGCTTATAAATAAGGTTGTGTGGAAAGCAAATACAAGGGAGGCTTAGAAGCCTCAAAGAAACACAAATTCTGGGGCTGCTTCAAAACCTGTTACTTTAGCAGAGACCCTGGACAAAATATAGTAGAAATAGAAAAAGGTTCTTTTAAACAAGGAGCTTTTAAACAAGTTACAGTGGTGATGGCTAGGGCTTTTTCCTTTGGCTCCTCCTCTTGGAAACAGTCAAAGACATACCCAGTGTTTGCTTTTGTATATCTCATTAGCGTCTTTCAAATTACACAATTGAGTTTAACCACCACCAATGTATTTGGAAAGCTCTGCTACCCTAGGAGGTTTTGTTGTTATCCAAACTGGTAAAGCTGGCTGATTCTCGCAGCCATGTCTTGCAGTTAGGAGCTGCCCACCTCCCTTGAGGTAGTTTACTATGGACTTATTAGTACAAGAAACACATAAAATTTGGTGAGGAGCAGCTTGGGTTGAGGAGCAAATTGCCAGAGTGAGCACCTAAATTTCTGTCACCAGCTTACTGAATGAACAGTTCGCTTTCTCTGGGACCCCATTTTTTCTCCTCCATATAATGAAAATAATAGTCCCTGGATCCTGGCCCTGAGATGAGGATTAAATAAATTAGCACATATGAAGCACTTGGAACTGTGCCTGACCTAGTAAATGAGCAATCAATTTTAGTTATGATCGATAAGTACAAAAGAATTGTTCATGTAGTTGAAAGCTCATTCATTTTTCAGATGAATCTCTGAAAATGTTGTAGTTGCTTTGTTCTGTGTGTTCACTGTCGAAGCTTCTCCTGAATACCCATTATGTTTCAGACATTCGCGCCAAGCACTGGAGAAAAACTATCAAGGTTGCCTGAATATAAATATAAATGACTATAAATGACGAGCCTGCAAACGATGTGTGATCTTTTGGTGGAGAAGGACTAGGAGCTTGAAGAAGACAGTGGTGAATATGCATGTTAGCCAAAGCACTGGCAGACATAATGTGCCAGGGCTGGGGGAGGGGGTTATCTCAGAGGCTTTCCAGAAGCATATAAGGAAACGTCTCAATCAGGTTTTCTTAACTGACAGAAAAGGATGACTAATGGTGGTGGTTTAAATGATAAAGTCCCCCACAGTCTTTGGCATTTGAATAGTTGGTCCCAGTTGGTGGTGCTGTTAGGGTCCCTTTAGGAGGTGTGGCCTTGCTGGAGGAAATACATCACTGGAGGTGGGATCTGAGAGTTCAGGAACTTGAGCTGTTTCTAGTTCACTCATTTCACTTCCTATTTTTGGTTCAAAATGTGGAACCTCAGTTTCTCCTCCAGCTGCCAAGTCTACAGCCTGCTGTCTCCACTCTGCCATCATGGCTCTAGCTCTCTGGAACCGTATCCCAAACAAACTCTTGCTTCTCTAAGTTGTCTTAGTCACTGTGTTTTATTACATCAGTAGAAACATCTGACTTTTTGGTATCTTTCTTCTGACCATCCACATCAAATGTGCTTATTCAAACGTTACTCAGCATCGTGGCTTACTGTCAAGAATTGTGTTCCTTCTGTCTGATAGCACTTGAAGCCTTTATGCCATGACACTGTACATCTATATCAAGAGAAGACGTCCTAGGAAAGTGGGATAGCATTCACAATCATAAATAAATAAAATTAAAACTAAGAGAAAAGTAACTAATTATTGAAAAAGAATCTTCTGAGCGTGTTTCATCACCCTTTATAGGGTCACACTCATTCCAATTATATTCACTTTCTCATACTTGCATCACAAATCCTCTCAGCCGCTGCATTTTAGCCCTCACGCTGAGTTCACTATGCATGGCAGACGGTTTCTTCATTTGGTTAAGTTAGACTGCTTCTAGCATACTCTGGTCCGTCACTTAAACCCACCACAAATGGTCCTGAGAAAGTTTACTGTGATGAATCCCCTCCTCTGTACAGAATTATTTGTATTTTGGGGCTCCAATAATGCTTTTAATTCTTGTACAACCCTTGATCTCTGCAAAGTGTTTCATTTTGTTTTCCCTTCTTCTTGGTTTTTGTACAGGTGTTAAGACATCAGGCAAAGGGCACTGTCCATCAGACCTGGCTTGTTCATTGCTGATTGTACTTATGGTGTTTTCTTTTACAATCAATCTCTAATATATATATTAGCAGTATGTATATATTAGCAGATATCAATATCTAATGATATTAGCAGTTGAGCCTGTGACAGTATCAAATATTATTTTACATGTAAAGTTTTATTTTACCTATGTGTGTAGGTTAGCAAACAACATTAAGGAACTCACCTCTCTCTTCCTCTCTGTGGTTCCTGGGTATCATATTCAGGTCAGCGAGCCTGGCAGAAGACATCTTTAACCTCTGAGACGTCTTGTTGACCCATCAAATGTTATTTTTTAAAATGAGTAATTTATGCCTATTGCTCAAGCCTTTCTGCACTTAGCTTTGAGGCATCTAGTGTATAACTAAATTTTATCATAATTCCTGCTTCTGTATCACAGTAAGTAACTTGCACGTCTGGAAGTGTACTTTCATGCGTTAGCTGAGGACAGGACCGGGGGTGGGAATTCTGATGTCTAGCAAAGGGTGGCAACATCATTAACTGGTACAAGCTACAGATTACATCCAAGAAGTGGGCATAAATGGTTCCTTTTTATTAGCCAAGCAGCTGTTACTCTGTATGATGCATTTTGGGAACATCACAGCTCTCTCTTGGAATGTTTAAAGTCTAGAGAATGGTGCGAAAAGATGCCCTTGAGGTTAGTAGGCCAGTGTAAACTTGTAGCTGGCTCTCCTCTTTGTTGAAGAGTGCCTCTATGGTCGAGCCCCTGCAAGAGACATAGGCATCGCAGCAGACAGGATTCACACTCATGTGAAAGAAAGCAAACTAATACTGCTTCTTGCTTCAGATTTTCACTCTCCTCAACAAGGTCTGATGTTCTGGTAGTGGGATTAGCAATTTGGAGAAAAGCGGGTAGGCCCAGGTGAAAGAGTAAAGAAACTTGGCAACTCCCTTATTTAAATGATAGCTCTTGAATGATGATCCCCAGGGATGGAGCCTTTGTCAAAGCTAGTTACAGAGTGGTTGTCTGCATTAGCAAGCTCTGTAGCTGACTCCTCTGCTCTCTATATAAGCTGGTGGGATCATACGATTTTTAAGTTGTTATTTATATATAAATGTATTAATAATTTAAAAATAGTATTTATTTTGAATTAGCATTTTTGATGTAATGGTTAGTTTACCTAACTGAGCATCACAGGTATTATAACCTTCAGAGAAAAAGGTTGTGTGTGCATAGATAGACTTAATTCAAATGGGTTAAAATGTGGAACAATGAGAAAGACCCAAATAAAAACATATCTAATGCTATAATTTAAGGTGTCGTGTTAAAGATGTAACATGAAATCCCATTAATATATGAGTTTGGTAGAAAACAAGGTAATTTTCGGCTGAGTGGAATCAGAGATGGCTTTATTAGAGGTTGGGCTGCCAGGCAAGTGACATCGATGTTACTACATTCCAGATGGCAGGCTGGTTCTGGATGCCCTGTGCATGCAGACATCCACGGTGTTTTAATTAGGCACTTTGGGCATTCATATCTCTGATGTGAAGAACTCTTTTGTATTTCCAAGGTTCAAGGCAGGGGAGAACACAAGGCTTTCTTATTATTTTAGTGTGATATCATCATTTACAAATCAAACATGCTCTTAAAAGATCCTTTTCCTGTATGGAAGGTCTCAGAACATTTGGGGGGAGGACTGAAGAAGGGGTGGCTTTGGTAGTAACCAGTAAGTTTTGATGGCACTTGTTTGTTGTCAGAGTTTAGGTATCCTAGAGCTTTCAGAGATGACACCAGGCACGTAGACTGTAGGTCAAAGTTATCAAGTTGGTGAGGACCAGTGAACATAATAAAGGTAGAGAGGACCTGGCCATCTTCATTTGGAAGCCTTTAAAAGTGGGATTACTACTGGGACAGAAAACCATGGAGAGGTATAGGAAGCAAAACTAGAAAGATAGAAAGAATGTTCTTAAACTATGGGTAGAGTTTACAGATACTAAAGAGTAAAATCATGTAAAATTAGAGGACACAGCAGTTCTGTAGCAAGATTGGTCACATAATCCATTATTTACCCTTTCTTCTTCACTTTGGTTCCTTCAGGCTAGAGGCATGAATTTTAAAATTGATCATGTGTCTTTGGTGAATATCATAAAATCTACTAAGATTTTGACTTTGGTTATCCTTGGTAACAAAGGAATAAGTAGACAGTAAGTACATACAATGAAAAAATAAGATAATATGTATTAACTCAGTTAAAAAATGGAGAATGACAGCTTGCATATTATAGAAGAAGCATATTTCTACAGGTGACTGCATTCTCACCTGAGAATTTCTCTTAACCATAGTGCTTTAAACACAGAAGCTAATGAATAATTTCCTGCATGACAGAATATCTTATTTATTTGGTTTTTTTTTTTTGAGTAAATATTTGCTGTGTGCTACTACGTTCTAGTCACTGATAATAGAACCATTAATGAGACAGTTTCCTCTAGGACAAGAGTACCAGTCAAAAATGCTAAATGAGAAAAAAAGAAAGATATGGACAATGTGGTATATGAATGGATATGGTGGCGGGATGAATGAGTGGGTGTTGAGTAGTGGGATGGAATTTGGCTAAGGTCAGACTTAAAATGAGAGTGTAAGATCTTATTTCAGATGTGGTAGTTAGTGAAGTGAGACAAGACTGAGTCTTAAAGACTGAAATAGAGAAGAAAGAGATCCTGTAGGGGTGGTGAGTGCAGGAACAATCTGGTTACTGTTGAGAGTAAATAAGAAGAGGCGAATTCTGGGTAGGGTATGAAGATGTCTTCAGAAATGGAGTTAGGGGTGTGCTAAGGTGTTTTTGTTTGTTTGTTTGTTGATAGTATAAAGACTATGATGGGAAGATGTCTTTGTTAGGGTTTCTATTGCTGTAAAGAGACACCATGACCATGACAATTCTTAGAAAGGAAAACATTTAATTGGGACTGGCTAACAGTTCAAAACTTTAGTCCATTATTGCCAAGGTGAAAAGAATGATAGCTTGCTAGCAGACATGTTGCTGAAGAAGGACCTGAGAGTTCTACATCTGGATCAGTAAGCAGCAGGAAGAGACTGACCAACTGACCGTCTCTCTTCAACAAGGCCACACCTCTTCAAACAAGGCTATATGTACTCCAACAAGACACACCTCCTCCAAGACCACACTTCCTAATAGAAACACACCTTATGGGCCTATGGGGTCATTTTTACTCAAAATACCACAGAAGCCATCAGTGATACCAAGCAGGGAGCTGATGTATGAATTCACACTTGAATCAGATTACCTGGCTGCTGCAGGTGAGAAGCAGAGGGGCAATCAGGAAAACAAGTTGATGGTCCAAGTGTATAACAGCAGTAAAAAGAAGTAGTAGAATTTGGTACATATTTTGAAAGTACATTTGTAGGATTTTTTTTTTTTAAATTTCATACACTAATGTGAAAAAGAATATGCAAGGTTGACGTCAAAGATTTTTGGCTTGAACAACAGAGTGAGTGAGCAGCTGGCTACTGGCATAATGAGGATGCAAAAAAAGGTTTGGGGTGTTGCCTACTTTTGGACTGGACCTGCTTAGTGAAAGTGGCTTTGAGTAACATATCTTTTTATGTGAAGCTAGAATTAATTGAAGAGGAAGGAAGCTGTAAGTTGTGGGCCTCGCTGCACACGGAACTGTGCTGACATGCGGCTGACAGACATGCGTCTGTGATGCTCTGTATAGGTGAGTTCTGGGTATGATG
Source organism: Psammomys obesus (assembly GCF_907164565.1). Taxonomy (NCBI): domain Eukaryota; kingdom Metazoa; phylum Chordata; class Mammalia; order Rodentia; family Muridae; genus Psammomys; species Psammomys obesus. The sequence continues at coordinate 13,018,620 of NW_026594428.1, forward strand.
TAGCTCTCCACCATCAAGCACAGCTTCACATCAGGGTTCTACAGCCTAGGGCTAGGGAAATGACTCCAGGGTTCTGTATGGGTTGGATTCTTAGTTTCTTTTCTTGGGCAGGTGGAGACAACTGAGAATACAGTGTGTTATATTTAGTCTCCTGTTCATGTATCAATGTATGGTAAAGGTGTCAACGGTATGCTTTTGGAATATCTGCAAGAGCTACACTTAAAATATTTTAAAAAGCTATTCTAAAGAGGTCTCCGGGCTATCTTTGTTTGTTTAAATGGTATTGCAAGGTCATCACGTCTAGTCCAGATTCTCGATAAATCTAAAATCACTCTCGCCTGCCATAGCTTGCATTAACTGCTGTCTAACCCTCTTCCCTTGAAGTGATTTCAGCACCTAATTCTAGCATGTACACACTAGGGAAGCTGCAAGAGAAACTCTTAGGATATACATTAATGCCACAAAAGGACATCTGGGGACACACTTGCCTGGCTCTTTCTTTTTTCCCCCACCGTTCTTAGATTAAGCTGCTGGTGTCTAAAGGGTCTGTACTTCCTAGTGAAACACGTTGTGAAGGATGTATCTGAGGAGCATAATAATGGATTTATTTCATCTGCTGCATTATGTTTGGCTTTTTTCTTATTTATATTTGTTAAAGGTTTCACATACTTTTCAACATTCACTTACATTGGCAAAACTTGACTTTTTAAAAACTTGGTTGATAAACATCAGCTTCTGGTGGCTTTTGGAAGTGAGGTGTTCTTCCTCAGTCCTTGTTTATATGTCTTCTCTCTCTCCTCCATTTAGGCAGCTGATATACCCATCCTTTTTCCATGTCTCTCATTATTCCACACTTTTACAGTAGAGGTCAAAATTTACAGTGTCTACTGGTCCCTTGAAGACTCAGTAGGCAAAGTGAAGCCTTTTGTTGTTGTTGTTGGTGGTGGGGGAGATGGACTTCAAGTTCAGTGAAGCTGGAAAACAATGTTTCTTTCAGTTTTTATGTAGTTAGCCATCATATTAAGAAAACAGAATTTCGTATTATTTCAGTTATTTTTCCAGAAACAAGCAACTGAAAGAACATATCTAGCTGCTGCTTACCTGCTATCTACATAATCCCTGCCTTCATTTAATAACATATTTTGTCATATCTCATAATGATTTATTAGATATACTTTGAATTATCTGAGATTATATATAAAATTTGTCTCCTTTTAAGAATTTATGATCAGGCTTATGAGTATATTAACACTTATGAAAATCTTAAAAGTGGGATAACATACAAATGTTATTTTCATAGGTATAGATATAAACAATGCCTGTCTATAATCATATTTCTTCAGTATGGTAAGTTGCCAGGGCCTACAAGGATTATTTTCAAACTGTGTTTGCTGCCTGCCACTGTGCTACCAAAAATAAACTGGTCTGAGAGAACTAAGTGTGAGAGGACATTCCTGGAAGCTGTTTCATCTGAGGCCATTTGTGACAAAGCATTCATGATTTTTTTTTCTTTTTTTGCAACTTCATCCAAATCACACTGATATATGTCAAAAGATCTGGGTCTCTCTCTCTCTCTCTCTCTCTCTCTCTCTCTCTCTCAAAAGCAAATATACTTCTTACTGCCAAATGTGTAATTGCAAAATTTGCTCTAGCTTGTATTTTGTCTCAACTATTTCAAAATCTGTTAACTGGAGTCAGAGACACCAAACAAACCATATACTACAGAACTATTTTAAGAAGATGCAGAAAGGATTGGGAGTGAATTCAGGCATATGCCCATGTACCCTCCCTCCCCATGAGTTCTCATTCTCTCTCTCTCTCTCTCTCTCTCTCTCTCTCTCTCTCTCTCACACACACACACACACACACACACACACACACACCACAATGGTGTCAGAGCCAGGAAAGCTGGAATCAGCCAAAAGTCCTTTAATAATCTGGTGACCTTGAACAACTTGGTTTGCCTTTTTGATGCCGGGTCTTCAGCTATGAAGTGTAGCCAATGAATGTTCTTAGGGCCAGTCGCTTGTGTCAAAATCATTAAGGTGTCACTTCAGTGAAAAGTCACAACTGTTTTGCATAGAAACCTTTTGGTGTGTAAATCCGACCACTTAAGAATTCAGATGACCAGATTTGAAACGCACTGCCAGAGCACAGGTTTCTGTCAAGTACCCTGCCCAAAAGTAGGGAGGGAGGGATGGAGGGAGGGAGAGAGAGAGAGAGAGAGAGAGAGAGAGACAGAGAGATTGGACCAGGAGTGAGTCAAACAGAGGTTCAAGGTTGTAGCCACTTTTCCTGTGAAGGAGGCACCATTATTACTGCAAGGATTGAGACCCACAAACCATAGAATGGGGCATTGCTAAGGATGTGACCCTCTGACCTCCGAAACATCTCAAAATTTGCAAACCGAGGATGCATAATGCAGAAGAGGGGGACAAGAGGGCTGGACAAGGGATGACAAAGGTTCTAGAGGCTTCTGCTTGAAGACTTTTGGGATGCAGAGTCCTCTGAAGGGAGTGAGGACTGGGATCCCCCAAACAGCAGTAGAGCAAAGAGCAGTTACAGCATCTGTCCCCAAGAACCCTTCCGCGAGCGCCTCAGCTCAGTGGGTTCTTGCATCACAGGCATACCTGCCTCGCCCTCATTCCTACTCCTACGCGGGTCTTCGCTTGGCCCACCGCGCCCCCACCCGGCCGCTGTCACGGAATTCCCCCAGACCCACCTAGTAACGGTTTTTGGATCAGCAGCTTCCGACCCCTCCCCCTTTTCTTTGCTCACTAGAGCCGCAATGCCACGCGCTTATGAGAGGGGCAATCCGCCCCGGAACCGACGTGAGCGGCCCGGGGCGGGGTTGGTGGAGGCGACCCAGGGTTCCCCCAGTTCCAGCTGAGTCCTCTCCGCACCCCACACGTCCCTGTCACGCACGACCCCCTTCCGAGTCCCGCGCCTGTTCTCCCCAGCCTCCCAGCACAGCTTGGTGCTCCCTCCCACCCCACCCCCCTCGCGCCTGGCACGCGCAGCCGAACTCGGCGCCGCCTCCATCAGAGCCGAGCCGGCGGCTCATCTGAACAGCCGCCTCTGCCGCCGCCGCGCCGGTCCTCCGTGTCCCCTCCTGGTCCCGCCCTCCCACTCCCGGCGCCCCGGTTCCCCTTCCCGCCCACCTCCTTCCTCCATCTCTGGCCTCCTCTTGCGCTTTCACTGGCTGCAGCCCTCGCCCGGCCCGCCATCGGGCGGGCAGGAGGGCGGCGGCGGCGGCTCCACCATGAGCGACCAGGGCAGCAGTCGGTGCGGCGGGGCGGACAGCCGCGAAGCTGAGCCGCCCCTGCCCCCGCCGCCCCAACCTCCGCCGCCTGGAGAGCCGGCCCTGGTCCCCACCTCCCCTCGCTACCGGCCGCCGCTGCCCGCTCCCCTGGAGCGCACCGCGGGGTCCGGCGAGCCGCCGGTAGAGGTGGTCCCGCGGCGCAAGGGTACGGAGGAGCCGCCGCCGCCGCCGTCTCTGCTGCCCGGCGACCAGGAGTTGTCAGCGGCCGGCGACTCCTGCGAGGGTGTCAGGCGCCTTCAGGAGGTGGCGGTCCTCGAGGCGGCGGCGGGGAAGGGCGGCCCGGGGGAGCCCGAGGCCGGGGCTTACGGGGAGGGCGAGCGGCGAGGAACCGGAGACCAGCCCGAGACACGCTCCGTGTGCAGCAGCCGCAGCAGCAGCAGCGGCGGCGGCGGCGACCAGCGCTCGGGGCACCAGCACCAGCACCATCAGCCCATTTGCAAAATCTGCTTCCAGGGCGCTGAGCAGGTAAGGCCGGAGGGACTCCGGGTCGGCAGGCGGTGAGCCGTGAGCGCACCCGGCCGGAGGGG
>NW_026594428.1:13022478-13120769 GCF_907164565.1 Psammomys obesus
TCGGCAGGCGGTGAGCCGTGAGCGCACCCGGCCGGAGGGGCTCCGGGCTCTTTCAGCACCGCGGACAGAGCACGCCTCGCAGCACTGCCTTTTAGTCCAATTCCTTTTCGATGGAGGCAGATGAAAAGTCCCGTGGCGAATACAGAAGTAAATCAACCAATGCCTTTGCCCTCTACCTGATTTTGCACTCAGGCACTCCTCTGGTACTTAATGATGGTAACATTATTAAGAGTTTGGTTTTGTGCGTGTGTGTATGAGTGTGTGTATATGTGAGTTAATCAGAGGATTTTAGTTTATATGTAGGAACAAACCTCCAGCAAAGGTGAAGCCTTTTGCTATTAATGCGTCCAGCTTAGTCTTAGAATACAAATGGGGCAGTGGTGGAGTAAGTCATGCTACAATACCAAAAGAGGGTGTTTACTCATTGCAGATTTTTAATGAGAGAGGTGCTACAGTTCTTGCAAAAGGAAGTGCGTTAAAAGAAAGGCTGTTTTTAGCCGATTGATGAGCTTGGTGCTCTGCTAGAAACACATTTAAAAATTATAAACACCATTAGAGGCACGTGCAAACTTCCTTGAGACTCATCATGCAGGGAAAAGGATAATGCACCACCCTTCCAAAGTGTGTGAAAACGTTAGGTCTAGTGTCTTTGAAAGTTAGGAAGCTGCAGGAGAATACACAGGCTTTCGGGAAAGTAGTGCCCTGAGTCGATATTTATGATGCTACATTTAGAAAAGTAAAAGCATAAGACTGCTATGAGCTGCTTTCTGCCAGGCACTTCTTCTTTAGCAATGATTAAGAATAACTGCAGAGGAAATGCATCTGACCATCCACTTAAAAGTTATTAAAGAGATTTAATAGCAGAGCTTTCCCCCAAGGGCATTGGGGCCTATATCTTGCAGACATTTTGTATGTCAGTGGAACATTTATGTCATAACTCTAAGCACTATCTTAGAAATAGCGTTTAAGACTCTAGTATCATTCCCATCAGAGATATAAACATTTAATTTTGTTTCTGGGATAGAGCTTGATGCTTGCATTCTCTTGGGTAAACTGCTTAGAAGGAAAAGAAATAGAGCTTAAGATTTTTAAGTAGAGGTGAAAACACAAACATTCACAGTGAACTGTTTTCTTTTCAGGGCGAGTTGTTAAATCCTTGCCGATGTGATGGGTCTGTTCGGTACACACATCAGCTGTGTCTTCTAAAGTGGATCAGTGAGAGGGGCTCTTGGACCTGTGAACTGTGCTGTTATAGATACCACGTGACAGCCATTAAAATGAAACAACCTTGCCAGGTAGACACAACGCTTACTCTTCCAGGAATAATTTTGTTAACAGGGATAAACTTGAATTTCATTTTTTTTCTCAAAAGATCTCCTTAATGCTACTTAAGAATATTTAATGAAACTTGCAGTAAAACCGAGGTTTAGATTTTGTAAGATGTGCTTAGAGAAAGCTGACAGCCTATCTGACAGACTCCGAGGACATTTTAACCAAATTATTTTATTTATAATGTGTTGTTTACTGACTGAATTATTCCCAGTTCTGTTTCATAAAGGGTAAGTTGGTAAAATTTCACAGAATTCAGTTGAGTCTGTTTTATTAATTAGAGATATTGTATCGCTTATTTGGCAGACAGTTTTCATTCATTTAGAACATGCTTAGCTCAGTTTATGGAGAAGAGATGAAAATGAAGTGGCCAGTTTACTATTGCAGAAAATTTCAGGCAAATCTGTGAGCTCAACTCTGAGTATTCTTCTACTCAAGCTTTCTGTTCTATAAGAGTTTTTTCTTCCTGCAGTTCAATTTTGTCCACGTTAATTCTTGGTGGCGTTTGGTTACATACCATGTATAGGCATGCTATCTGTAGCTGATCTGAGTGACACTGCTGAAATTGGTCAGGGTTTCAAACTTTGCTGTAAAATCACACAGTGGCACAAAATCATAAGTACACAGAGACACCGCTCCCCACCCCCACCAAATAGGTTTTAGGCTGATGGGAGTATAAACTATAGACTATTAAGGATGATAGAGGAAAGTGGGGAAATGTGTAGCAGAGATCTGGCAAGGAGATACAACAGCTGTGAAAGAGGAGTGGAAAAGCTGAGAAGGGAAACAAGGTGGAACTAGTGTCCCTTACCACTAGATTTGGCCAAGGCCAAACTCAAATTACATTGAGCTATATAACATGCATAACGCTGTAGTTTCCGGAGAGATCCAGAATATGAGTTATTATTGCATTAATAATTTAAATTTCTCAATATTTAATTGGTATCTTATTTATCATGCAATTAATTTGCATCTCTGAGAACTGCATTTAAGGCATGATTAGCAATCATGAAATGAAAAAGGGAATCTTCTCCACTTCAGGCTTACAAATTACTTGAAAAGGGGAGGTATGGTCACACTGAAGTCACTCACAGGCCTGACACCTTTTCCTGAACTTCCGAATGTGTCTCAGTTCATGGATCAACTTAAGCTGTCCTAAAAAACAGTTGGAACCATGTCCAAAGGTCCTGGCATGGTTGACATTGTTGTGTCTGTGATAATCTTATGAACAGAATACATGGGAGGTAAGACATAGAAGAGGTAAGGCAAATGATGCTCCAGTAGTGAGCCTCCAGAGAAAGATGTGTGGAGCTACCACAGAACGCTAGATAGTTCAGAAAATTTAAATGAGTTACTATATATTCATTTTTTTGAACAGTAATTTTGCAGTAAACAGAGCAGGTTTTTTATTAACACTGAATAGAGGTGAATTTCTACAGCAAATAATAGTGCTTATAATAATTGTGATCCTAGAGCAAAAGAAATTTATATCTTTAGCTTCATTAAAATCATTTTAACAGTTGCAAGTCTCCAAACTCCATTCCCTCAAAAAAATCAAAATCCTCCAAATTAACCCAACATTACTAATGTATTTAAGATCACATATATATGCACACATACATATACATGTATATATACATTATCTGGTTATTACACTGAGACGGAAAGTAATATTTAGAAATAAGGCTCATGAATGCTATGCTAGTAGGTTGTGTCATGCCAGAGATGAAAGAACTTTGCAAGACTACATTCAATACATATAAAGCTTGGTAGTCATATTTTAAGATGCTAGGGGTCAAACCTAGACTCTCACATATACAGGGCAAATACTCTACCACTGAGCTGTACTCCACATCAAAGCTTGATACTCTTACCTAACTGCAATTGGTCATGAAGTCCCAAAGAATAGGCTCTTAATGTTCAGATGAAGAGACAGCTTGGTTCTCAGCTTGTCATTTGTGTTATGGATGACCCACAACCTGAGCTTTCACTCTGACTCTTAATGTGAGGCCCATGGGAGTTATCAGCCATCACTCCTGTCTACGTTCCTATGGTCTGGTATAAAGCCAGCTCTTCCTTGGGCAGAATCAAACAGGAAGCATGTGCATGGCTTTTCTTTTCCTGTCTGTTGTTCTCTTCCATAAGAATAGGGTCATCTCATAGCTCTAAACAGATGGTTCACTGGAGTAGAGCAGAACAGAGAACAAACACTATTGAACACATTTACTGAGTAGTCAGTCTGGGCCAGCCACTGTTCTAAATGCCTTACACACCGAGATACCAATATTCAGTCTTTGTAACATATTAGTAATTGATCAACACTGTTATCTCTGTATTACACAATGCGAAACTAGGAACACAGCCAGTCTCTCCTAGGGGGGTATATCAGAATTTTAACTCAGTCAGTCTGGCTTCAGGGCCCATGCTCTTAACCACCATGCTGGAATGTTCTTCTCAGTCTTCTGCTAGCCTACCTTGATGTTTCAGGTCTTTCAAGAGGTTTCCTATGTGAGACTTTGTTTTAAACCAGCTTAATAAAATTTCAAAAGTCTTGCTGCATGACAAACTTCCTAAATTTTTACTGATTTAAGCAGTCACTGGAGCATATCACCTTCTGAGAGTCTGTGCATTGACTGGGGTCAGCGGGGAAGCTTTGTTCTGTCCAAAGCACTGCCTGGAACTATGACCCAGAGGTTTGGTCATGTCAGTGTCCTTGAGGGCTTCCCCATTTGACTTGTTCTCAGTGATGGCTGTTCCTCAGGGCTCAGTTTGGAGATGCTAACTGGTACCTTAGTTCTCCTTCCCCATCCTGTGCTTCTAGCATTATGGTGTCTGGCTTCGGGAGGAAGCAAGTAGGCATTACAAGTCTACGAAGACTCAACCTTGGAAGTGACATGGGTTCACATCTTCTGTCTTCTCTTATTTGAAGCAAATTTAGTCTGACTTGGATTCAAGAGACAGGCAAACTGAATTCACTTCTGGAGTCAGACCTGTCTTTGTCTTTAAAGAGAGACCGCCCTCACTCTTCCCAGGAGAAAGTGTCCAATGTGACTCACGTTCCTACCTTGCTATCTCTTATCTGGTCTTCATCAGGTCTATGTGGACCAGTAGGCATTGCTGTAACTTCCTTGTTTGGAGCTCTGAGCTGAAGAGGCTATCAGTTCATAGAAGCATGACTTGCCCTTGGTGTTTGGTGCGTTTCATTAACTACTTTCCAGAAGTTTTTGTTACCATCTTGTTTTCTTTGTTGTTCACTGAGAGATAGGGACAGTGAAGGCTAAGGAGCGGATAGGCAGGAAACCCGCACGTTTGAGTAAAACATGTGGCTGAATACCTACCACTTTGGTTTTACTTGTTTTTCTCTCATCAAGATTCAAATTCTCCCACTTCCCTCCTGTTTCAGTTATGCTCAGTGGCAGAACCTAGAAGAAAGTGAGCAGACATATTACACCTTAATTGGTGCATCATTAGCAGTGAAAGTTAATTCATTTGAGGTACCTAAAATGCATTTACCTTCCTCTCTACATGGCAAATCTATTTATTAATACATCCAAAATGATACGTTAATGGTATTTCAAGAGTAAAAGCTAATTCTGTTTTGAATTACATATAATGTCTGAAAATTGAGATGCATGAGCATATAAATTCACATTTACTTCTAGTTGTAGGTGACATTATAAACTGATAAAGCAATGTTGTAGCTTGTGAATGCTGTCTGATAGAGAGCTTTGAGGGAATAACGTTTACTAGGTAACGAGCCACGTGGGACACTGTAACCTTGAGGTAAGACTCAGACTGCACTGAATCCAGATAGTAAAACATATGTACAGGAGAAATCCCAATGTAATTGTATATACGAGTCAATTCATAGTTTTTAACATTTATTCACTTGTGTGTGTGTATGAGTGCATACATGTGCATGAACATGTCCATACGCCATGACGTTCTTGTGGAGGTGAAAGGACAGACTACTTGTGGCAGTTGGTTCTCTCCTTCTGCCACGTGACTTTTAAAGATCATACGTGGGTTGCCAGACTTGGTATCAGGTGCCTTTAGCCTCTGAACCATCTCTCTAGCAATGACTTATTTTTAAAAAGGAGATGATGATGATGGCATCTATGCTACATGTCATTTTGAGCTTCATAAATATACACAGCGTGCTTAGAATGGCTCTGTTGTCCCTTTGTCTCTCATCATTGTTACTTGTTAAACTTGCTAAGACATAGGGTTTGGTCCCCTCTGATGAGACATGTCTCTTGTTACCTTCCCTCTAATGCCACTAAAGTGAGGTTACTGCCTCTTTCCATAGAATTCTTTAAGTTTTATTTTTAACTAATTAATAGTATTTGTATAAGCTTACAGTGCATATTAAAAGATGTTTCAATGCATGGATATGAAGTAGAATGATTATAGCTAGCTGATCTACACTTGATCTTAGCTAAAAGGCCGAGAAGTGATACAGCCAGCTTATCTATTCACATCAGATAGTTCACATTTTTTTTGTAGTAAGATCATGTAAAACATGTTATTTTAGCTCTTTTGAAATGAACAGAACATTGCTGTTGACTACCAGAATTTACTCCCTCCGTCTAGCTGCAGTATACCCAGGGACCACTGTCTCTTCTTTTCCATACTCCAGCGCCAGCCCATCTTCTGATAACTGCCATTCTGCTCTTTTCATGTAACAAATCCATATCTTGTGGATTCCACATGCATGTGATCGTGTGGTGTTCTTACCTGATCCCAGGCTTATTCCGCTTAACATGATACCTTTAAACTTCACCCATATTATGGCAAGTGACAGAGGTTCTTTTTGTTTCTTTTGCTTTTTTAAAGACTGAATAGTGTTCCTTTGTGTACACACATCATCCTCTGTGCTTTTTAGATTGTTCTGGATCCTGTACCCTGGTGATTGTGAATTTCATATCCTGTTTTCTAAATGTTTTTAAAACTGTTCTTCACTTACATTTTTACTTCTTGCTTTTTTAAGACAAAATGTATTCCAGTTTTTAACCGAACCCATTATTATAAATTATTGATCAATTAATATTTTTGAAAGCACGGAGATATATTGATCTCAGTGTTGTAAACATAGTCACATCCCAATTGTCTCTCCTTGTGAGTCTAATTTACATTTATCCTGAGTCTTCTTGTATTTAGAGATCTAAGATTTGGAGACTTTTAGAAGTAGTTATTTCATAGGATAGTTCTATTCAAAGTCAGAAAGCCAGTGCCATTTGTAGTTTGGCATGGCTGCCACTGGGTACAGGGCATGTGACCAGTCAGTGAGAAGTTAGGGAGCCTGGCTTAGATGTGATTGGAGGGTAATGACACAGGTGGCTTGGCAGGGCATCACAAAACAGCAAATCAACACCCCTCCTACAAACTCACCTTCCTTCTCTGCCATTACCCAGGACAGAGGAAGTATCAGCATTGTCTACCTTGCTTTGTGGGCCTGGGGAAGAACTAAGGCTTGCATGTTAGACAGTCACCTTTTAAGGGACTGGGCCCTGGCCATTTTTACCCACCTTCCTTGTGCTTTGCCTTTAAATTCTTGTAATGTACTCGGGGCCACAGGTCTTCTCAGAGCAGTTAGAATAATCGGAAAGTCTCCCACAAAAGGTCAGGAACATAAAATTATTTTTCAGTAATGAGTCTAGAACTCATTACTTTCTTAAATGGGATATGGAGAAGATATTTTCACTTTCACAAAACCTCATAGTATAATGCACCAGGAGAAGCTGATGAATTGTCACTGAGATTTTGAAGAGTTATTGAGAACACATAAGAGCATGAACCCAGCGAAGCTGGTATGCCCTCCCTGGGAAACATCCCCAGTTGTTCATGATGACTTCACTTCAGCATATCCATGCGTGTGCAAACTTGTCTCATTTTGCCTTTTTATCCAGATCTTGCTCTTGTTTCCATCTTCACTGAGTTCAGTAGTAGATGAGGAGCTGAGGCAAAGCTTTCAATGATCATGTCTAATAACAGAAAGGTGATGTTTAAATATAATATTTCAGTTGTATATGATAGAATAACTTGTAGGCAGCTAAGATAAATCATGACCATACCACAAGAAAGTTTCTTTACCTTAGATACTGGTTTTCTTTCATTTACTTACTCATTCTCCAGATGGGTGAATCTGCATTTTACTCACTAGACAAGACATGATTCTCTGTTGAATGAAATATGTAAATGATTCTCCAATCCCAAAGCCAGATGACTCTGGGACAGGAGAAATGGGAGGGACGTAGGGAGCATTTGGAGTTTCATGTGTCCCTGTGCTTTCAAAATCCCATTCATGTTGAGCCTGGGAGGCAATGTAGACCATGTAGATGAGAACTTCCAGAAAATTCTCCTTTACACACCTCCTTTTCCATATTTTAAGGACGTTTTTAAGTGTGTCTTCCATCTGTTTTGATACTATTTCTTTTCTTTGCTGAATATAACTGGTCACCTAGCTGCCTCCAGAAGAAAGGATTTACTGTACAGGGGTGGATGGATCTATCCCTTAAATCAAGTTAGGGTGGCAAAGACTATTCGAGAAAAGGACTGCAAACATTATTACAACATATCTCCATTTGATATCTGGTTATTTAAATCAGAAGGGCAGAATAGAAAGTTCATGAAGCTCCAAGGGCTATTGTGACTACTCTCCTAGCTCAGAAACAGCTGCCACCACTACCATACAGATGAATAGACAATGACTGTATTCCAGGGCAGTTTCACTTAGCAATGTTGAAGTTTGAATTTCACTTCATTTTAACATTTCAAATAATGGTATTCCTTAGCATTTTCCCAGTCATTAAAAAAATGTAAAGACCTTCAGCATACACAAAAAGCAGTTACAGAGTTGGGTCCATCCCAGACAAATAGAAGGCTGATGTAGACTTGAGGGTCTCATAGCGAATCACATGATCAAAGTGTTTTAAGTCTTAATGTTTGCAACTTTAAGTGAAGTTGTAATGAACTTACATCGTTTAGAAGATAGTGGCAGTTTAGCTTCATAAAATTATTAAATATTACTATTGACAGTCACTAAACATTCAAACTATTGTTCCCTCCAGTCTCTTTGTTGACTCAGGTCACAGGGATGGTTTCTGTCTCGTCTGCTGGAAGGCAGGGCCCCAGAAGCCCTGGAGCAGGCTGTCCTCTCTTCTCTGCGAGTCTTGGCACACAAGTGAAATGTGTGGGTCCATCCTCACGCAGATTCTTGCAGTGTCTGCCACTCACCAGGTGTCTATAGTTCCTTCTGCATGTCCCAACACTGAATTCCTCCAGTGTTCTTAGGATTTCTAGACCTGGAGTCTTAATGGGTCATGAATAAAATGGGTGGAACAAGCTTTAGAACAAAGCATAGAATGCAGCACAATATTGTCTGAGATGAAATTTCAGGACTGAGCACATCCTCTCCCCCTGTGGTTTGGCAAGGCAGCCCCACCAGGGGGAAGTGATCGAAAACCATGCAGCAGAGTCCATGTCAGAAACATTCCCCCTCCCCTTACTAGGGGACCCACAGGAAGACAAAGCTGCCCGTCAGGTATATGTGCGTAGGGGGCCTAGATCCAGTGCATGCATGGTCCTTAGTTGGTGCTTCTGTCTCCGTGGGCCTCTTGAGCCCATGTTAGTTGGCTCTGTTGGTCTTCTAGTGAAGTTCTTGTCCCGTCTGGGTCCTTCTATCCTTCCCCCAACCCTTCCACAAGACTCCCTGTGCTTCACCTAGTCTTTGGCTTGAGTCTCTTTTTTGGTCACTTTGTGAGCATTCAATGAACATTGGTGATAGGACAGAGTGAATGAGTGAATGTATGAGTGAGTGTTTTAGCTCTAGAATCCTGGAAGTTCTGTTACTTCTGCAGGGAAACTCTGCCTTAAGGAATTAATGTTGTTTTCATTACCCAAGTCCTGGTTTTCTGCTTGATGGCTGTTCATTTTTTTTTTTTTCATTTTCTTCTTAGATCTACTAGCAGCAAGAGTCAAAATATGCCTGGGCAAATGTTTTCAGTTTTCTAGACCACAACAAAAAGCCTCAAAAGTAATAAAGAGATCAGTTTTTATAACCTAGATTAAGAAAGAAGGAAAAGAGGCAGACAAGCTTACAGTGATATATATCCACTCTTTAAAAAATCTTAAAATGTCATGGAAAAAGACTTAATAAATATGGAATTGCTACGTATAATACACTCACTTTCTTGAGATTATCACTGGTTGAAGGGTTTCACATAACATTTGCTCAGGGAGTTTGAATAATTTGTTGGAAATTTCACTATTTTCACAGTTGATAGCTGTAGATGTGCTGCTAAGAAAGTCTACTGCTTATAAATTTTTGCTGTGAAATCTGCCACCTGACTGAAAACAAGGCTGTATTCTTTGATGCATGGTTTGTACCATTGTAATATAACTTCAAAGATGATGATTTTAGACAGGTGGGCACACTTCCCGCACAGGGAAGAGCAAGCAGCAAAGAGCAGACTATTTCCTCTTTGGTCGTTTCCTGCTTTACCTTGCCTCTGGCTTTGCTGTGCTGTGACTAAAGTGATCAGAACAAAGGAAACTGAGCTTCCTTCTATTCTTGGACCTTCTGAGCATAGAAAAGATGACTCGGAGGACAAACCGGGAGTGCAGCAGACCATTCAGGATGGCAGAGGATGGCCTGACGAGCAGATAATCACTACAATTATGAGTGAATGCATGGCCAGCTCAGAGGACTCTGCTGAGAACAACTGTATTGTGGTTTGTACTTTCTGTATCCTTGGATATTTGACAGCATGTCCCCAGTGAGAACAACTCATAATTCAACAGCTGTTCCATGTGATTTATGCAAATGAAGTTTGATATCAGTGAAGGTGGACTGTAAGCTGTTTTAAGGGAGGAAATAAAGGAAACAGAAGCACAAACTACAGGCGAGGGCAATACAGGGAATTATCAAAGAGATATTTCCTGCTCCATCCATCCCTTAGGTTTGTCATGCTGTGCAAACGTCTATCTAATAACTTACTTTGTTTCCATTTTTATCTCCTCAAGTTAGTTCATTTTGATTGATGACACAGGGGTAGTGTCCCAATTGGAATAATGGAAGTTCTTTCCTTAATGTGCCTTTTGTCTTGCTTCTCTTTTTAGCCAGCTAATTATGTACAAGTGGCCAAGAGCATAATTTGGGCACAGGATAGAGGGGTGTGGGCTCCTCAAGTGTCTAGCTGTTATTGCCAGAGCTCCTTGGGTACTTCTTTGCTATATATGGTCTTGCATTTGTGCCAAATGGCATCCTCCTTCTCAGTTAGCATCATGACACCGAGCTAGAAAATAGTTTAGATGAATAGGGAACTATTTCAAGATACTTACACAGGGTCAGTGCAGTTTGTTGGACCTGTTAAAAGAGATTTTAGGAAGTGGTAGCATCTTCTACAAATATCAAGGGACTTTATACTTTTTGTGAAAAAGATTTCAAAAGCTCCTGTATTAAACTTCTGCATGTTACATTTGCATATTTTTACATAAATATACATTAAATGACCTATTAGTTTTTTTTAATTAACTGTGTGAAAACTTGTTAGATGGGTAGAAAAGAAGACAGAGTCTGTTTTAGGCAGTATTTGTTTTTTTCCTTGGCCCATCTCTTTCCTGATTTTCTGAGCATTATCTTACCATCATTTTTTTAATATGGAGAAAAATAGGTGGAAACATTTTAGTGAATATTTAATTTATTGGAGAGAAGAGCACAATGAAGAAAGTTGGCGACCTTTGCCTGTATAGTGTTTCCTAGGACCAAGAACACCCAGTGTCAGACCTAGAGGTTGAATCAAATTTTGATTGCACAGTAGCTTTCAAGCCTCCTGCCACAGCATCTTTCTTTGTCTTTCATAACAGCCTTTCAGGAATAGTGCAGTAGCTTCTGTGGATTCCATTCTAGATCTAGACAACTTGAGCAGCTTAAAGAAGTAAAAACAAAAACGCATTAGATGCTAGGCTAGCTAACACTATTGCAAGGCAATTGTCTGAAATTTCTTGGGTAGCTTTGGGCTATGTGGCTCTCTGGCTGTGGAGTTAAAAACACATAGGTACTGAAAATTTCCGAGTGATTGTCAGGGATGCGTGAGTACTCCCCCTTTCTTCCATAACTCTCTTCTTCCGACCTGCTGTTGGTAAGGCTGAAGGTGATGTCCATGACAGACAAGGATACTTAGAAAAGAATGATGCCACCTTATTTGGAACATGATTAAGTTCTGTTCTTATAAGGTTCGAGGAGAAAATCACAAGACAGTTCTCAAATGTCCTGTATGGAAGTTTCACCATCAAGTGGCCATGAATGATACGAATTATTAATGTGATAGAGGTTGGAAATAGTTTGGGCATGGATGTGTGAGGATTAATAGTGTCGATTTGACAGAATCTGGAATGAAGTAGGAGACAAGCCTACGGCCATGACTGTGAGGGACTATCTAGATTAAGTTAAATGCTGGAATGTCTGTGAAAAGCTGAAAAATTGAAGATGGAGATGTGGAAGATACCAGGACCAGCGGACCATGGGACCATGGGACCATGGGACTTCTCCTCTAAAGAAAGTGACAGGCTCAGAGTAGGGATGCTTAAGAGTCTATGTGTACTGCAGGTAACAGGGTGATGGGTGGGAGATACTCAACCCCTTTAAAGCCCAGATGGTTTCATCAGAAGCTCACAATGCTGGACAGGTAGCTATGGTATCTGGTCTTGCTTTGGTTTGATCCTTGCTTTGCCTCCATTCTTCCCTTTTGGAATGCAGTTGTTAATTCTGTGCCATTTCAAATTGAAGGATAAATTTTGTTCTTTACTGTGTAAGAACTCACAGTTAAGATATTATTTTGAGTCTTATATATGAGACTTGTCCTTTGATCTAAACAGTGTTGCAAGTGTTAAAGACTGTGGAGACTCTTGAAGTTGTACTAATTACAATTTGCCTTACAAGGAATGCTATGGGCCTACGGGGACAGGTGGTAGAAAGTTATGCCTTGAAAGTGACGTGTTTGAATGTCAAGTTGTTAAGGAATGGAGTTGTGATTGTTAATAACGTCCATTGAATAGGACTTGGAGTAAAGCAAGAGACAAACATCTGGGACTATTGTGATTAAGTCAGACTCTGACCATGCCTGTGACATTAAATGAGGTTTTAGATCCATCTTAAATGTGAATGGTGGTCCTAGACCTCATAAAGTAGAGAAAACGAGCTGAGGAATAACAGTCATCCTTTTCTGCTCTCTGAATAATGACTCATTGTGCTCAGCTGCATCAAGCTCCTGCCACTGTGGGTAGTCTACCAGACAGACGGTACCTGTTTTGGTTATTATTAATTGTCAACTTGATGAAATCTAGAATTACCTGGGAGACAGACCTCTGGGCATGCCTGGAGGATGCCTGTCTTAAGTTAATTGATGCTCAAAGGCCTGTCCTAATTGTAGAAGGTCACAGGAGTCTGGGTTCTGTAAGGTGGAGAAGAAAGCAAGCTGAGCAGTAGCTTGCACGCATTCATCTCGCTGCTTTTCAACTATTGGTATGATGTGTCCTGACTGTTGGAGCTCTTGCTGCCTTGGCATTCCTAACATGATTGACTGTACCCCCAAACTGTGAGCTAGAATCAACCTCCCTTTTTAAAAATTGCTTTTGTCAGAGTATTTTATCACAGCTACAGGGGGAGAAGCTAAGACAGTATACTCATGTTGTGAGTCAACACAAACCCTTTCTTCCTCAAGTTGCTTTTGTCAGGTAATTTGTCATAGTAGCAAGACAAGCAATGGATACACAAGAGCCTGGAAGCCGATTTTACTCATGTCCCAGAGGTAACCACAGAATATTCCATCATTGTTATTTTCTACTATGAACTGTATAATCAATACTTTGTGATTGATTATTTTTTATTTAACATTTACTGCTTCATTATTAGCACTGTCCTAAGCCCAGGGCAGTGTTAGTTAAAGTAAGTATGACCTCTGATTTTAGAATTGACAGCAAATAGCTATAAGGCCTTGCTAATTATATCTTGTGTTGATAATTCTGCGGGAAATAAATTGAGTTTCATGGCTAATATTATGTTAGGTGCACCAGATAAATTCTTAGTCATTATTCTGGGTGTGTCTGTGAGAATGTTCCTGGAGAACATTTGAATCTGTAGGTGGAGTAAAGCAGAATGGCTCTCTGTCCAATCTGGTTGGACCTGTCTAATAAATTGGAATCCTAAGCAGAAAAAAAAAAAAAAAAAAAAAAAAGGCTGACTTTCTTTGTAAGGAGAGTGAATTCCAACTATCTGTTTCTAAGTCGGAGAAGGAGTTTGTTCTTGCCACGGCATGTGCACAGAAGCTCCAGTTCCTCCTGGATCCCATTCTTACTGTCCTTTAGATTAGTCGACTTTCCAGGCCATTCTGTTGGCACTCCTGGTTCCTCGGGCTTCCAGGTTCCACCTATGATCGCAATGTCTACTCGGATTAGTCTCTAGCTCAGTGATTAACCATCTTAGGACTCATCAGTCATATGAACTAGATCCTGGCTATGAGTCTTTCAACACACACACATACATACACATACACACAGACACACACACATACACAGAAACCCGCACAAATAGATACAGACAGGCATAAACAGACACACACGTACACACTGATAAAGAAACACACACAGAATGAGAGAGAGATGCATGCAGACACAGGCAGACACAGACACACACACACATAGACAGATACACACACACACATAAACACACCTACACACACACTGATACAGAGAGACAGACAGACACATGCACACAGAGAAAGAGCAAGAGACACATGCACACAGACATACAGACAGACACACAGACATAGACAAGCATAAATGGACATACACACATAGACACAGACACATACACATGCACATACACACTGATACAGAGATACAGATGCACACAGAGACACATACACATATACACACAAAAACACAGAGACACACACACACAGAGAGACACAGACATGTACATACACAGACACAGGCACACACACAGATACACACACAAAATAGACACAATTAGGTATAAACAGACACATACATAGATGCAGACACATACACACACAGAAACAGGCACCACACACACACACACACACATGTACACACAAATACACCCTGTTGGTATTGGTTCTTTGGAGAACCCTGACAGCTACCCCACATGATTTCTGAGTTTGTTAAAATGACAACGGATTAATTGAGTAGAGTGGACACTGACAAAAATAAATGAATAAACAAATGCAAATGTGAAAGAATCAGTAACTGTCTCACCAAGAATACTTCAAAACACTTATGCGATTTCCCTCCTTCAGAAGCATAACTCCATCCCTTCTACCCTTTGAGTGTGGATTATATTCATTGATTTGTTTCCAAAGAATGGAGTGATTGGATGTTAGAAGGAGGGGAAAGGAATGGGTTTATGTTTGCAATGTTGAGAAAACGTTGCTTTAGTCACAGGCTAAAGGTTAACACCGTCTGGGAATGATAGCATCCTCAATGACAGGTCATGTTGATAGCATGTACCCTTGACCTGATGTGATGAAACTGTTTCATCTCAAACTCACACCTCGGTGCAGTTATACAAATATATATATATATATATATATATATATATATATATATATATATATATAAATCACTAGACAAATAGATACGGGAGAGGCATACCAAGCTCTTAAACGGCCTTAAAAGCTGAAAAAAAAAAAGAACGAGGAGCATCTGAGACAAGAAGAAACAAAAAGGTATGACAAAATATAATACTGAACCAAGGTTTGCGCCCCGAATAGAAAATGGAGATCAGGAAGAGACAGTGTATTATAGAGTATGGAGACTAGCCAGTAGGTCCATCCTGGTGGGGGTTGGTTTATCAGTTGCTGTGAATATGCAATGGCAACACTCTGGATTCCTAAGTGCTGGATTATGTTTTCATAAATACCTAATGGACTTTCTGTGAATATGTGTTAACTTATACATTCATATAGTTGTCTTCATCTACAATTTGTGAGGGAACTATCTGGGTTTATTTCTTTTAGTTTCTCTTCTTCCCACCCGGGACTGGCATGTGGAATTAGGATTTTAGGATTAACTTTGCACTAGTAAATAAATACACAATATTTTTTACTATTTTCAAATAGCTGATATTCTCTTTAACTCCAGACTATACAGAAAAGCAAATCAGGTTGACACAACTAGCCTTTGAGACCTACGCTATACCCGTTTAAAATTTGCCATGTATCTTTTACAGGGGTTGAGATCATAGGAGGATTATTGTAAAGCTTTGAAAGAAGATGGGCTTTGGGAATTTGCAGACCAACGTAAGCTCAGGCACCTGCCAAACTATGTGGCAGGCAGTGATATCATGCTTGTCAATTCCTTAATGCTGCTGGGTTGACCAGATCAAACTGAACACTTATAGATGGTTAATTATGGTATATCTTGAAATTACTTTCAATGCTGATTTTATAAGATAGTGATAACAAGACAGGTAAAAACCAACTTTGAAATGATTTCCTTTCTAGAGAAATGCAATTTGTTTTTCCACTGAAAACACAGTTCCTAAGATGAATGGCTTCAGAGAAAAGTTCAGTCATCCCATCCAATGTCGCCTGGACACTTGTCTGCTTGGAGAATGAACGTTTGATGCTCTGATGTTCAACCTAATATAATTGAGATATATTGAAGTGTCTTCAATGACTTGGCCACTGTGAAAGACATGCAGTGACTTGAAGAGTGGGAAATGATTTTTTCTTTTTCTCCTGGAGCTGTGCAAATTGATATTTGGACTTCCAAACCCATTTGGAAATAAATGGGTTCCATTTATCAGTGCAGTGGGATGCTGGACAGGCCATATTGTTTTTGCATCTCTGTCATTGATAGGAAATGTGCCTATAAAATGTTCTGAAGGACGAGGATTCCTTCTTCAGAAAACTTTTAATAGCATGGAGATATTTTGTTAGAGCTCACAGTACTTGACTAACACGAATGGACTACTTGCTTGCCCAAATTTGTTGGGACAAGTCATTAGTAACTCAATACCTTCAGTTTTTAGAGTATAGGTATGCCTTCACTGTTAAGAGTCTTTTATTAAGAAGAAAAGCAGCAGTCATGACTTAGGGAATGAGATGCTCCTGGTAAAGCAGGCAAGAAGGAAGAATGATCATTCATAGGAAATTATTCTCCGCAAGCCCTTCTCTAGGTTTCTTGTATTTTGGTATTTGATTTCACATTTGAAAAGTTTAGGCCACCTTTTAAAAGTTGAGAATCCTCTTCGAATAAATGAGTGGGTCTCCAGGAGTCTATAGAACAAGACACTTCTCTGCCCCATCCATCCCTTTCCAGTTTTGTGGCAGAGAGCATCCCTGTGCAACTCTGCCCTCTAGTGTCTTCCAGGACCCACAGTCATGTTGTTCTTGGAATTCTGTTGAGTTAGAGATCTCTGAGTTAGAGATATCTCTGTATTTTTCTCATGTTCCATAGACTTAAACATGACCAAAATAAATTCATCTAAGTTTTTCATTTTAAAATAGGCATTTATTTTATTCATTTAAAATAGGCAAAATCTTAAAAAATAATGACAAAAATATGTATTATCTATCGTGGCTAATCAGTGTGAATAAAACTTTTCTATTTAGCTAGGCCTTTGTTTTTGTTTTTTTTTTTTATCAAAACGTGTGTGTGTGTGTGTGTGTGTGTGTGTGTGTGTGTGTGTATTATACACACACATATATGCTTGCTTTTGGGTTAAACTTTGGGCATTTTGGGAATAAATTTTAAAGCAGTTTATGTTTAGAAGGCATGTGAACTCAAGCAGAGTAAATTAATTTGCATTCATTTTAAGGAGAGCATTCAATCATGATTCCTCATTGTATTTTTGGGTGTGGTATGTTTAAAGAGAAGACAATTATAACACCTAGTGGTATCAGACTATGTGTGATATATTGAAAAGCAAACACTTTGGTAAACAAGGCACAAATTCTTTAAAGTAACATAATTATGTAGTTTCACATGTACAGAAGAAATTACTGACCGATAATTGGATAAACTTTATTATTTAAAAGAGAAACTGATCACATATTAGCTTCTGTTTTTACATTTTCAAAGAAAACATTTTACTTTGCTTTAGGGTCCATTTCTCAAGAGGATTAGATGAGACACCATTTTCATGATGTAAAGCTTATGAAGTGTATTCGAAAATGAGGTTTTTCATTAGCACTGATTATTTTACTAATGGCAAGCCATCATGCTTGAGGGAGACTGTCTTCCAGGCAGCTTTAGTTCTCAGGGAACAGGCAGCTGAACATTAATTAAGCTCTAACCACCGAGGCTCCGACCATCCCCAAGGCTCTTTCATCGTGAGAGGATGTGTGAAGAAGACTATTTCTTCTGTAGTTGTTAGTCCCTAGTGATGTGTCCAGAAATAACAAAGAAATCAAAGAAAAAAGGGAGAGACATGAATAATTTTATTTTCCTAGGTGGGAAATAAAACTTAACTTTAAAGTTCAATGTATTTTAACAACCTTAATAGTTGATTTTGGCAAAAACAGTTTGTCTGGAAACACATATAAATGTTTCCTTTTCATATTAATGAAGCCAAAATTGCTCTCGGTTGAGGCACCAAGAATATGACTTATCATCATGGTGTTCTAAGGATCTTGTTTTGTACCTGTCCCTACCTTACTAACTCACGTGTCAGGAAGCATGGCAGGCGGTGGAAGGAATGCTCTCCCTGTCAGGGAAATCCGTTTCAACTCAGGTTTTTAGGCTTGTAGGGGGAAGCTGAGCAGGTGCTGCTGAGTTTAGGCAAGTAAGCTTTTATTCAATGATAGTGTGTTCACAACATTCACTATACCTTTTTCACCAATTTATGTAGCTTTTTCAAGATAGACCACTGGATTTCAACACTACAGAGAACATTTGTCAATGCATTTGGTTTATTCATCTAAAATTAACTACTTAACACTGGCAGAAAAAGATTACATATGTTTATCTTGTAAAGCACATTGTTTACATGTATATAAAATTGCAAGGAGGCTAATACAAGCTAACTGACATATATATGCATATAGCTATTTATTTAGTATTTGTTGTAAGAATCTTTAAAATCTACTATACTTAGCTATTTCAAGAATACATCACTACAGTCCTGGCTATAGTTCCCATGGGTCTCTTGAATTTTGATCCTTCCTGGTTGAAAATCAAATCCTGCGGCCATCTCTCTTGGCCTATGGTGACTATGCTCTACTTTTTGCTCCTGAGTCCTTTGTCTTCAGATTTCACATAAAGGAGAGATCATATACTATTTGTCATCTCTCTCTCCTTCTCTCTTTCTCTCTCTCTCTGTGGCTTATTTCACTTAATATAATGTTTTGTTGGTTCATCTATGTTATTATAAAAATATTCCTTGTGCACAACTGAATAATATGTCATTGTTAGATTTTGGAAGCAGGAAAATGATTCAAGAGGAAACTGGGGTATATACTGGAGACTTAAGAGTTTATTATAAGTACTACAATTGCTGTGGACAGACAGAGGCAGTGACCTGATGGGAGAGTCTAGGCCCCAACATCGTGCAGCAGATGAGGAAACTTCTTTTCATACCTTTTTAAATACATTTTGAGAGGTGAGGTTTATGTCAAGAGCTGAGCCCAGACTCACTAAGTCCCAAGCAGAAGGGGAACAGTGTGGCACTCTTTTGAAGTGGCTCCACCTCCCAGGGGAGCGCGGCAGAGGCAGGTGGGCTAGCTCAGGACTGACAGAGAGCGTCTAATCTGGTGTCTGGTCGTATCTGTGGGATGAGGCTGGCACAGAGGCTGGATTCTTTCATTACATTCTTCTAGTCATTACGTGTAGATGCCCCATTTTCTCTGTCTGTTCATCCATAATAGATGGACAGACACAGGATGATTCCATATTTTGTTGCCATGAATAATGTCGCAATAGACTATTGTGGTGCGAATAGCTGTTGTATGTGGCACAAGTAGCCCTTGCATGTATGTAGTTCATTTCTTTTGGAGCATACACAGTGTTAGGATTCTTGGGCCATATGGTAATTCTGATAATTACTTCTGGAGCAGCCCTCATGGATTTATACACCTGTACAAGTTCACATTCTTAAACACTGTGCAGACTTGCCTTTCCTCTATATTCTTGCTCTTTAGCCTTTTGATAATAAACATTCTAACAGGTATTAAGTAGTAACTCACTGTGTTTTCTTTATATTTTCTTGATGACTGGAAATGTTGAACACTGGGGCTGAAGAGATGGCTCAGTGGTTAAGAGCATTGTCTGCTCTTCCAAAGGACCCGGGTTTGATTCCCAGCACACACATAGCACCTCACAATTCTAACTCCAGTTCCAAGGGGTCTGATACCCTCACATCAATAAAATTAAATAAATTATTTAAAAAAGAAATGTTGAACTTTTTGAAACATTTTTTTTTTCCATTTCAGAAATGTTCATTTGGGTCTTCTAAAAACAGGTTTCATTTCCTTTCTGTCGGCTTTGTTTGAATGCATGGACTGCAGATGTTTTTTCTCATTCTGTAGGTTGTCTCATTATCCTGATGGCAGCTTTGTTTGCTACATAGAACTCTTGAAATTTCATTGCAGTTATTATTTATCCCTTTATTTTTGTTGCCTATGCTTTTAAGGTCACCTTCAAACAAACCAATGCTTATGTAAGCAACTCATAAATTCAGTGGATTCCACACACAAAGAAGACTAGAAAGCAGAAGAGGGGGCTTGTTGAGAAGAGTGTTATCAAGGGAGGATAAGATCGGAAAGGCTGGTGAGAGTGAAAATGACTGCAATTCTTCATATACATATTTGGAACTGTCAAAGAATGAAGAAACTCTTCAGACTGTTGACTCCGGTGCTACCTATGAGACAGCGATATTTACCCTCTGTGGTACTAAAGTTGCTCTTTTTTATGCTTACCTTCTAACTTCTCAGTGTAGAAGCACACTGAGTTTCATCAAGTTCTTCTGCATCTACTAAGATAATCATATTTTTATTCTCCATTATGGCAATGTGTCATATCATATTTGTAAATATGTATATGTTGAACTTTTCTCACATTCCAAGGATAAACCTTACTTTATCATTTTATCATTCTATCATTCTATCATTTTATCATTGAATTTAGTGTGCTGCTGGTATTTTGTTGGCGATTCTCGTGTTTATATTAACCAGAGACATTAGTAATGTCCTAGTATCTTTCTATGGCTTCAAAACCTAAGAAATGTTATCAATGAGTTGCTAACGTTTGACGTTGCCACTGAGTTGAAAAAGATTGGTAATAGTATAAATATTTGATAGCGTCAACAGTCAAGCCATCAAGTCTTGGGCTTATTTAATTATTTATTTGGTTACTGATATAATCTGTTTATTAGTTCTTGTTAGGTTCAGAGTTTCTGCTTCTTTGTAACTAATCTTTGGTGTGCTATGAAACTAAGACCTTAGAATCTACTTCTTGGGTTATCCATTTGTTGGCACATAATTGCCCAAAGTCATTCTTTAGCCCCTTTGTCTGTTAGGAGCATCACTTGTAATATCTCCAATTTGTTTAGAATTTTCCTTCTTTCTTTTTATGCATCTCTATTTAATTTGTTTTTACTTCATCCTTTCACAAAAGAATTCTTAGTTTATTGGTGATGTATATTATTATTTCACTTATTTAATTTATTTTATATGTCTATTATTTTTATTTACTACTGTTAGTCTATATTCTTTACTATTATTTTGGCTTAGTGTGATAGATTTCCAGCTCCATGAACTATAATGTTAGGTTGAGATCTTTTCTTTTATTGATAGGGAAATTTATCACTATAAATATTTTAGGTTTCTTTTTGCTACATCCCATATATATTCAAATACTGTCCTTTGTCTTATAACATTTTTGACTTATTCTTTAACCCATTTTTTTATACAATGTCCATGGATTTTGGCATTTTTAAAATTTCTACCATTAATGATTTCTGGTTTCATGTGATTGTGGTTGAAAAGCATACTTGATGCTGTTTTAATATGTGAAGATTGCTTTGTGGCCTAAAATGTAATGTATTCTGGAGAAAGCTGCACATATCTTTGAGAATAATGTGTGGTGTGTAGATACTGCATGGGAATTCTTCTATTTGCTAGTTAGATGTATTTTGTCTAAAGTGTAGTTGAAGTCTGATATTTCCTTATTGATTTCTATCTCAATGTTCTGAGCTCTGCTGAAAGTGAGTTACTAAAGTCCTCAATGGGTGTTGTATTACTCTAGCTCTTCAGACTTACTAATACTTCTTTTGTGTATGTATGTGCTCTGGTATGACTGTATCTATGTCCTAATGTTAAAACATCTTGATGAATTAATCCCCCTTTCAATATTTAATGACCTCTTTTGCCTTTTTTATTAGTTTTGCATTAAAGCTATTTTAAACCCATTTGAAGTAGATGTACCCCATGAGCAAGTTTAGCTATTATACAACTACAAAATTCTATTAAATACAAAGATGTGCAAATAATGCTTTGCTTTATTGAAAATTAAAACATATTTCTAAGCCAAAGTAAATATTACAGACTATTTAGAAAGATAAGCATAACATTGACACACACTGATATAGTTAATTTATAGTCAAATACTCCAGGGGTATATGTTACAGTTTAGACAGCTTGAAAAATATTCTCCATCCTACTTTGATAAGAAAAGTGACATGACACTTATTACAAAATGGCTCTTTCAGTAGCAAACAAAAGGTAGTAAATGAAATAAGCACGCAGTAAATCAAAACTTGATTAATATGGTCAATAAAATGTTTTCGGTAGTTAACTCTTCATCTCAATGCACAGCATACTAATCTTTACGGCAATAATAATCAAAATAATTCACATTGTAATAAAGGGTTTATTCCAAACCCAGAAAAGTTTCGGTGACCTACATAAAATTTCACTGAGCAAAGAAAGAAACACTTAAATTAATGTGCACATGAATGACATGTTTTGTGCCCAGTGTTAAACTTACTCATCTAATAGTACTGGACAAATTACGTAAGCTTAGCATCTTCATGAGGAACTAAGAAGATGATGCATGTTGTTAAAGGTAGTTTCAGTTTACAATTCGAAGATGGAGCCCTTCAAATAAAGTAGTAGCTATGTAGAGGTGGCGGTTTTAGGATAGGAAATTGGTACATAACTTCTTATCAGCCCTGAGAATCTGGTCAGTACTTTAGAAGTGAGAGAACTGACTTCTCATATCTTATCAGAGAGCCTGGTAATGGAATCCCTCCTCAATGTTTGATCAAAATCAAGCAGAGTCCACAAAATGATGATGCTGTGATTAGATTATAGTCATTATCTTTGTGGCAAATGTATCTAGAACTCACACAAAAACTATTCATATTCATGCACACAGTCAGGGATTAAGACTCACAAAGCAAGTGGCAGTGGAACTGGTGGAGAAGGGGCAGGTGTTTGTCATTAGAGAGATGTGTCATTTTTAAGAATAAAGCCATTTAAAAACTATGGTTGAAAGTCATTTGTAGTGAAAGGGTTAGGGTATGTGTTTGTCCCACCAGGGACACGCCTTCTCAAGCTGACTGGGCTAAACTTAGTGAGCCCGAGAAAGAGGCTCCTTTAGTACAAACTTTACAATGTAAAGCAACCCTTAGCTCCAGAAGACACTGGCGGTGATAACAGCTGCCCCTTAGGGAGCTGTTGAGTACCGTGTGTTGTGCAGAAAGCTTATTAGGACCACTGTACTTGATATGCTTAAGAATGATCAGCCCGGGAATAAGTTTCTTGCTTTGTACCAAGAATCGTAGGACCATCCAGAACTTCTGGAATTTAAAGGTTAGATCAACTTGGAGAAATAGAGTCTCCCATTCAGTCAGTCAGGGGCTCACTATCCTAGCTTATGAGGCACTACATTCTTTTTTTTTTTTCCTTTTTTCTTTTAATTTTTATGAATTGCACTTTATTCACTTTGTATACCCCCATAGCCCCCTCCCTCCTTCCCTCTCAATCCCACCTTCCCTCCTCCTTCTCCATGTATGCCCCTCTCCAAGTCCACTGACAGGGGAGGTCCTCCTCTCCTTCCTTCTGATCCTAGTCTATCAGATCTCATCAGGAGTGGCTGCAGTGTCTTCCTCTGTGGCTTCTTGGTAAGGCTGTTCCTCTCTCAAGGGGAGGTGATCAAAGAGCAGGACAATCAGTTCATGTCAGAGACAGGCCCTGTACCCATTACTAGGGAATCCTCTTGGGCACTGAGGATATAACCCTCATAGGCTACATCTGTGCAGGGGTTCTAGGTTATATCCATGAATGGTCCTTGGTTGGATTATCAGTCTCAAAAAAGACCCAGTTCCTAGATTTTTGGTTCTGTTGCTCTCCTTGTGGAGCTCCTGTCCTCTCCAGAGGACTATCTCCCCTTTTTTTTGTAAGAGTCCCTGCACTCTGTTCAAAGTTTGGCTATATGTCTCAGCATCTGGTCCGATACCCTGAAACTAACTTGAGACAGTATAATTATTGTTGGTATTTAAAAAAAAAACTGAAGAAACAGACAAGAAAAACTGAAACAAAACAAAACAAAAAGACAGTAGAAACATTTTTAGATTCCTTTTTCTCTTCCAGGCCCAACCTAACCTATGATTCCTGGGGGGCAATCCTGGAAAAAGAATGGCACATAGCCTTCTCAGAACTTTGCAGAAGTGTTTACACGGGCACATACATGCGTGTGTGTCTGTGGCATTTACCTCCCCCATGGGAAGCTGCTTTGTCCTGCAGCTCCAGGCTCCAGGCAGCCTCTCAGCGCATATGCTCCTGCTGTCCTTCCCCACCTAATTTACTGTTCAGTGAGAAAGAACCGGGCAATTTCTAACTTTCACTGTTATAAAGGTATTGTAGTGAATTCTGTACACACACAAGGATCCTTGCTGTGGGACCATGTCAGGTGTGGAAATGGTGGGTTTTGCCCACCATCAGCACTATAGGAGCCTGCTTTTTTCCCATAAGCATTGTGGGACAGTGCTCATTTCCCATATCCTCATGGTCAAGGAAATCATAAATAGTTAATTATCACTAAATTATTAATGTTACATAAAAGTGATACTCTGTTATTTTAATTTTCATTTCTCTGATTAGAAAACATTGGCTGTTTCTTCCTGGGTTTACTGACCATTGCATATCTACATTTTGTATGCATTTGTATAAATTCCCTTCTTAAAAAACAATCTTTTATTTACATTTGTTCTTTGTCAGTTTTTTACACATAAATTATGTCTACCCTCTGATCCTACCCTCTTCTTCCATGAGTCCCGTTCTCACTTTGCGCCTCTTTGTTGTGTTTTGTGACCCAGTGAGTTTAATAGGGGCTGCCTGTGTGAACATAGGCTATCTGCTGGCGCATCCTGGGCTCAACACTGGGAACACAACGCCTGCCTCTCTTCCAAAACCTGTACCCCTCCTCCCTGCTGAACTGTTGTGTGCTGATGAATTCTGCTTTCATACCACTGTGAGGTATACCGTCCTCAAGTTCATCTTCCTGGCTACCATGACCGCTTTAGTGCCAGACACCACATCTGGTGCCATGTACCTTGTTGCGACATGAAAAGGGGGAAAGGCATAGATCTAGAAATGTCTAGGGAACATTTCCCAAAATTTTTTTACAGTATTTAGGATTCTAAATAATAAACATCAACCCATTCATATTGTCACATGTATAGAGAAGATAAGACCGAATGTATTGTATGTACATTGTATGAGACATAATGAAGTAAAGTTCTTTAGTTCCCTGCTGAAAGTGGTGTGAGTAGATGTTGGACAACAGTTAGCATTCTCCACTATAGCCAGTTCTAGCAATTTGTGCATCCGCTGAGTAACAGTCTCTTTAGCACCTGCGTCTTACACTTAGATTTGGGTGGGAACTTTGCCACAATACTTATCATTTTCTACATCTTAAGACACAGCATCAAACATCCCGTTTACTCATGCTTAAGAGCCTCTCAGCTACACCCGGCTGACTGCAGAGAGACAGTTATGTTTCTCAACATGGTAATAAGGCCTTCAGGAAATTAGCTACACTGGGACCTGTCAGGTCAGTGCCTGCCCCTTCCATGCTGTCTGTGACATGTGATTGGGCCAGGGTTGCTCTTGCTTTTCCAGCACAGAAAAGTTGTTGGTTTTTATTTTTTGTTTGTTTTTTTTTTAAATTTTATTTCAGTTTATTTACTTTACATCCCAAGCGTGCCTCCTCCCTCCTCTCCTTCCAGTTCCTCACTCCATTCCCTTCCTTCCCCCCTTTCCCTCTGCCTTTCCCCCTAGAAACGGGGAGGCTCCTTCCTCCATATCAACTTGATCAGTACATCAAGTCACACATCAGGACTGAGAGTATCCTCATTCCCTGAGGCCAGGCAAGGCAGCCCTGCCAGGGGAAAGTGATCCAAAAGCAGGCAATAGAGTCTGTGTTACAGTACCCCCTACCCCACACACCAGGTGACCCACATGAAGACCAAGCTGCCCATCAGCTACAAATATGCAGGAGGCCTAGGTCCAGACCATGCATGCTCTTCAGTTGATGTCTCAGTCTTTGTAAGCCCCCAAGGGTCTGGATTACTTGTCTCTTTTGGTCTTCTTGTCAAGTTCCTGTTTCCTCCAGGTCCTTCCATTTTCTCTTATCCCCCAGCACTTCCACAGTACCCCCTGAGCTCTGGCCATGCTTGGCTACAAGTCCCATCATCTGTCTCGATCTGCTGCTAGCTGGAACCTCCCAGATAACAGGCATGCTAGACTCCTGCCTGAAAGCATAGCTGACCATCATTAATAGTGTCAGGGGCTGGCTCTACTGTGGGGTGGGTCTCAGGTTGGGCCAATCATTGGTTGGACATTCCCTCAATCTTTGTTCCCTCTTTATCCCTGTACTTCTTGTAGGCAGGGGAATTTTTGGATCAAAGGTTTTGTTGGTGGGTTGTTGTTCCCCTCCCTCCACTAGTCTTGCCGGAGTAGGAGGTGGTCACTTCAGTCTTCATACCCCCTCACCTTTGTTAGGAGTTTCAGCTAGAGTCACACCCATATCCTCCAAGGACCCTACCCATGTCACAGG
Source organism: Psammomys obesus (assembly GCF_907164565.1). Lineage (NCBI taxonomy): Eukaryota > Metazoa > Chordata > Mammalia > Rodentia > Muridae > Psammomys > Psammomys obesus. The sequence continues at coordinate 13,048,891 of NW_026594428.1, forward strand.
CCTCCAGCTTGACAAAGAAATGCCCCCCTCAATTTCCATTCTTGTTTCCTGCCCTGTCGCCTCCTACCCCTATTCTTCCCACATCTGATCCCCACTTTGCTTCCTCCCCATTCCATCTTGTGCCCATTTCCCTCTCTTTATCCACTTCTGGTGTCTATTCTGTTTCCCCTTCTGAGTGACATTCCAGCACCCTCCCTTGGGTCCTCGTTGTTACTTAGCTTCTTTGGGTCTGTGGATTGTAGTGTGCTTATCCTGTACTAGAGGTCTAATATCCATTTATAGGTTTAATATGTGCTTATAGATCTAATATCCGCTTATATCATGTGTGTCTTTCTGCGTCTGGGATACCTCACTCAGGATGATCTTTTCTAGTTTCATCCATTTGCCTGCAAATTCCATGATGTCCTTGTTTTTAATAGTTGAGTAGGTTTCCATTGTGTAAATGTAACATAATTTCTGTATCCATATTTTGGTTGAGGGAAATCTAGGTTGTTTCTAGTTTCTATTATGAATAAAACCACTATGAACATAGTTGAGCAAATGTTCTTGTTGTATGGTCAAAATCTTTTGGGTGTGTACCCAGGAGTGGTACAGCTGGGACTTGAGGAATCACTATTCCCAATTTTCTGAGAAAGTACCAGATTGATTTCCAGAGTGGTTGTACAAGTTTTCACCCCCACCAGCAATGAAGGAGTGTTCTCCTTTCTCCACATCTTCACCAGCATGTGTTATCACTGAAATTTGATCTTAACCATTCTGACTGGTGTAAAATTGAATCTTAGAGTCATTTTGGTTTGCTTTTATCTGATGGCAAAGGACAAGGAGAGTTTTTTTAAAGTTTTTCTCAGCCATTCAAGATTCTTCTGTTGTGAATTCTTTGTTTAACTCTGTACCCCACTTTTTAATTGGATTGTTCGATTTGTTGATGTCTAAGTTTTTTAGTTTTTTGTATATTTTGGATATTAGTTAGCTCTCTGTCTGATGCAGGGTTGGTCAAGATCTTTTCCAGTTTGTAGACTGTCGTTTTATTCTAATGACAGTGTCCTTTGACTTGCAGAGGCTTCTCAGTTTCATGAGATCCCATTTATTAATTGTTGATCTCAAAGTTTTATGTCAAGGTCTTTGATCTACTTGGACTTGAATTTTGTGCAGGGTGATATATGCTTTCTCTCTATTCTCTTTAGCACTTTATTTTTTTATGAGTTTCCTTTATTGTATTTGTTATTTTATGTGCATTGGTGTTTTGCCTGCAAAAACATGTCTGTGTGAGAGTATTGGACCCCCTGGAACTGGAGTTGCAAACAGTTGTGAGCTGCCATGTGGGTGCTGGGAATTGAACCCAGGTCCTCTGGAAGAGCAGGCAGTGCTCTTAACTGCTGAGCCATTTCTCCATCCCCAGCGCTCTTATTTTAATAATACTTTATTTTCATCTTTAAATTATGCATGTGTGTGTGTGTGTGTGTGTGTGTGTGTGTGTGTGTGTGTGTACATGAGTGCACATGCCTGGGGGAGTACAGAAGGTGCTAGGTTCCCTGGAGCTAGAGCTATAGGTGGCTGTGAGCCACCAAAGTAGCTACTGGAAACTAAACTCAGGACTTCTGCAAGAGTGGCACATGCTCTTAGCCACTGAAGTATCTCTCTGGCCCCAAGCACTGTACTGTAGTTTTGCTTCTCCAATTGGGTGTGCACACTGTTTTTCGCTTTGTGCTACACAGTGAGGCACCTGAAGACAGGATTGTTTTCCCTTTCCTAGCTGTGCACAGCACACTGATAACAGGAGCTGAGAGATGATTTAGTGTGCATACGTGTCCGCACTTAGTGCCCTAACATTTATTTTATAAATAGTAAATAATCATAGTACACTCATGAAACCTACACTTTGTGTGGTCCAAATAACAATATTTGTGATGATCATAGCAGCAAATAGAGAGAGAGCACAGCCAGAGGCTGGTGGCAAGGGAACCCTGAGTCCACTCCAGCACACTTATGTATCTGTGACTCCTGCTTAACTGAGAGCAGGAAACAGAACTCAGGAATGATGTCATTTTCTGCGAGTGGATTATCCAAGGCAGTTTCCTCACAGATGGGAGGGGCTGGTGAGACATGTAGGCTGCATTTGTGTCTCTGATTGGGTAGGAGTTGAAGGTCTGATTCTGCTCTCAGGACATTTGGAGGGGATTTATTGGACCTTCCACACCTGTCCTTGTCTGGTGATCAGATGTTTCAGAACAAAATTAGATCCTGATAAAACCCAACTGAATCCTGAGGAAATGTGGATTCGGCTGCTTTGTTGTTGTGTTGTTGTTTAAAGTGAATTAATTACTAGGGCATGCAATGATCTGTGACATGGGCTGTGATAATATTTTATTCTTATTCCAAAGATATACTAAAACATATTTATATTTTGTTCTTTGGCCCAGAAGCCTGGCATATGTCTTATTACCAGACAGGAATAGACTTTATTGTATGGCTGGCCAGATAGGAGCTGTCTGGTTTGTACCATTGCCATTGCAAATATACTTGTTAGGACATGTTCATCTGAGTAAATGCAAATAATGCATTTGGCAAAACTTTCATAGTAGGACTGAAAATTAGAAATTAAAGATAAACGCTAAACTATAAACCTCCTCACACTTAATGAATGAGATACTGCATATACAGCAATCAGTGCTGGCATTAAAACACAAGTGTTCTCTTCATTGTTATTTCAAATTGTTCTGGGAGAGCTAGATAATTAGGAAAGGACAACACACACACACACACACACACACACACACACAATTATCGATTTGATAAACCTTCAAAGAAGAAGGAACGGAGGTGGAGGGTGAACCAGGAAAGAAGAGGCCTCGAGGCCTACCTGGGCTACTGGCTGTGGACCCCATGGCTGCAGAGGACATCTGACACCAAAGGGTCAAGAAAGCTAAGGACAAGATGAAAGAAAGGCCTGATTTAGTGTTATTTGAGGAGACAGAAACTCTATCAACATAACTTACCCTACAGTTTCTCTAACTAGCCTGACAGCTGCTTGCTGTGTAAGTAATTAACGTGGGTAGCATTTTGCAGTTGTCAGTGATCGTTGGTCATTTAAAACCTGGGTTTTATTTTGTGGTACAAAAAAGACAGAAAACCCATTTTGGCAAACTGTTTGATAGGACACTGTAATAGGACTCTTCATGGTCTTTAAAGGCCATTAGACCCCACCTCCTTTCACTGAATTGGCCTGGGGATTTTTCTTTTTTCAATATGAATGATAGATGACATCTTCAAACCAAAACAAGCTGACTGCAATAGTGTTTGTCACTGTGAACTCCCTCCACTACTTCCATGACATATTTCTTGAAAACAAGTCAGCATGTTCAATCTATACCCAAAGTAGATGGTCTTTGACTACTTAAAATGCATTAAACTCTCTTCCACTAACCTACATCACAACTTCCTATTTGAACCATTATTACAACTGTTCTCAACCTGTGGGTCCCAACCCCTGCATATCAGATATTTATATTAAGACTCAGAATAATAGCAAAATTATAGTTATAAACTAGTAATGAAAATAATTTTATGGTTGAGGGTCACCACAACCTGAGGAACCATATTAAATGGTCACAGCAGCTGGACACGGTGGTGCATGCTTATAATCCCAGCACTTCAGGAGGCAGAGGCAAATGGTTCTCTACAAGTTTGAGGTCAGCCTAGTCTACAAAGCAAGTCCAGGATTGGCCAAGGCTACCTAGAGAAACCTTGCCTTAAAATAAATGAATAAGTAAGTAAGTAAGTAAGTAAGTAAGTAAGTAAGTAAATAAATAAATAAATAAATAGATAGATAAATAAATGTCTTGAAGCATTAGGAAGGTTGAGAACTACTGCCTTATCCTAACCCAGAAGGGACAATTTTCTGCATGGGTTTCACAGGCAGCCTCTTTCCCATCCACCAGTTGTCACTTTCATCTTTGCTTGTTTTCTATGTTGTGAACATGACCTTCAAAATCCAGATCAACACTGAAAAGCCTAACTAGTTGCCCACTGGCTTTCTACTCAACTGGATGTTTACCTAATGGACTGAAAACTCAGATAAGGAAGTGAATGTTATATTCTATTAAGATTCCCAGCATTTTGCATTGTGAATGTATAGACTTTATTTGCACCAAAAGATCCTCCTGTGGCTCTTAGATTTTGATAAAACATTTTCTGAATGCAGAACCACCTGACTCATCTCTGTGTATTCCTCTATATGCTCAGTACACAGATTGCAGAGTGTTGCTCTGATGAAGAATCAGAATGCATGGTTTAACTAAACACTCAGACCCTCCAATCAATCGAGCAGGCTGATGGGAAACAAGAGGTAGGATTAAGGGATGAGAAAAAGAGAATGCCAATGAACACGTGTTTAGTGGTTTAGTGCTGGAGAAAGGAGGAGTGTCGGGAGGTGCTGCTAGAAAGTGTCGGCACTGGGGAGGGGAGGAGGACCTAGGGAGTCAGTTCATTGAGATGGACATCGCACTGGGAGAGCACACATGATGGAGCATCATGGAGCAGTTAGCTAAATTTCATCTTAGAGGCAGTAATGGTCAACTTAATTAATATTTGCAAGCATTTATATGCACGCTAGTCCTTTATGTTTCCTAAACTCATTTCATAGCAGCATTTGTACTGAATTTTCTGAGCAATAACCATTAATACTTAATTGTTTTTTTCTGTGTATAAAGTGTTCTTGCGTGTATTAGCCCAATAATGCCTTATGAAAATCTGGGCTATTGGTTTAATCATTACTTTCTTTTTACAGATGGGTACATTGGGCCTTAAGGAAGTGAGAATAAAAGTGTTCTGGTTCACTTGGCAAATGATGGTAAAGCAGGAAGTTAACTTGGTTTCACTTTAATTCAGTCAGTTTTGTTAACAAGGAAGAATGAGCATGCTTTCTTCTACAGACTTCTGGACTAAGCTCAGCACTGTGGTTCTGGTATGGTTTGATTATTTAATTATGTTCCCCAGTCATTGGTATATTAAATCACAGCTTGGTTGCAGGACAGTACTGTTGAGAGATACTGTGGACCTTTTAGACACTGGTCCAGAGGGAGGCCCTTAGGAAATTGGAGGTGTGCTTTCTACAGACTGGCTCAAGCTATGATCATTTCTCAGGAGGGGCTGTGCTCACCAAAGGCCCAATCCCTGTGGCTGCCTGAGCTTGGACTTGAATCGCTAACGTGCGAGCTAAGTGAACATTCTATCTTCATAAACCTGGCTTCCTCGAGTACTGTATTGTAGGACACAGAGTTAACCAGCTCGGCAAATTATTGGGGAGTTTCTGGAATACAACACGTCACCCCATAAAGTGTCCCAGTCCATTCAAACTTCAAGTTGAATACGTTTAGACCAAAATCTCTGCGTCTTACCCATCCCAATGTCTGAGACACTTTGAGCACCAACATCATGAGACAAGTGTGGCTGTCCAAAGCACTCAAATGATTAAAGCATTGTCAAGTGTTTGCCTTCATCCTATGTGCATGGGCCGTAGGCATTCATAAAAATTTCAAATGAATTCCATATTTAAGCTTGGTACTCATCTCCAAGAGACCTCTTCATGCATATGGAAAAATCCAAATTGTGAAAAGATCATAGGACTGAAATGTTTTGGTCCTAAGCATCTTATTAGGGATACTTAGCCTCTACTTTTGAAGCTCCACTTGTGTTCTGAAGAGGTTTTACTAGCAAACTGTCCCAGGTGAGTCTGTTACTGAGGGACTCACACAAACTCTTTATTAGTATTCTGGCTGCATACTCCTCCTCCAATACCTCACCCCACTTGGACCCAGACAACATTGTTTCTGTTATTTGCCTTCTCGTCTTTGATCTTGCTCCATTTTATAGTTAGTGTCTCTAGATTAAATGAGAATATTGAGTATGCATAGGGGAAGAACGCTTATAGAGCACTGGCTAGGGATTAGCTGTGTTTTGGACAGTTTTCTTCAAGGATACATGCTTGTACCAGATAGGCATTTTATAGGAGCAGTGAAACCTAAAGACATGGCATAAGGGAAGTCCTTTCTGGAGAGACAGAATATGTATATTCAGTGATGTGGGGAGCTGTTTTTATTTTTTCTTTAATCTTTTTTCTCATTTCTTTTTGTTTATTCACTTTATATCTGGATTGTAGCCCCTTCCCTCCTCTTCTCCTAGTCTCACCCTCTCTCTTCTCACCATCCTCTTTCCCCTCCCCTCCCCTTCTTTTTAGAAAAGGGAAGCCCTCTTCCCCAAGTACCAACCAGCCCCAGCACATCAAAAGCATCAGGACTAAGGGAATCCTCTTCCACTGAGGCCAGACAAGGTAGGCCAGAGCTAGCGGCAAGTGATCCAAAAGCAGGCAACTGCATTCATGTGGAGGGGGAGGTAGATGTCTCTTAAAAGGTGCTGAGGAAGAAGAAACCAGGCAGAGTGAAGGAACAACAGCCAATTTGCTTTGATCCATTGTTAGAAAGAAAGAAAAGGATGGGAGTCAAGCTTGCCTGAGATGCATCTCCCCACCCGACCCTGCCTCCTTGGCTCCCTGCCTACACATTTGTGGGTGGTGGGTCCTGGTGTCTTTCTCATGAACTTGTGCTATGTCTGAAATGAGAAGCAGAGAACAGAGCAAAGAATTAGAAGTGCATCAGTCAGGGTGAAATGTCAAGGCCCAGTAAGGAAACAGAGAAAGGGGATAGAAGACAGTCTAGGTATAGAGTATTTTGCTTCCGTCTGATGAAGTCCTTTTGACATTAAAACATGAAATGCAAAGAGAGCAAGCAGAGGTTTGCTATACGAGGAATCAACAAAGGAGAGCACAAGGTCAACGGGAGCCACACCTGTGAACTTGACCCGGCTCACTGAGTTACACTGTCTAGTGTATACCTCTGAAATGCTGGCATGGAGAACACAAGGGCAGAGTGTGCCTTGAGTGTAAAGACGGGCTACGTCAGAGGTCTCTGTGGTCTGTTTTGTCGTCTGGTTGCCTGAAGAGCCATCTGTAGTCTCAGGAGGAAGGTCTCTCCTTTAAAACTCCGCTCCACTGGGAGAGTGGAGTCAGTGTCATTGCTGTTGTATCAATGGGAAAAGTGCCACTTAGTTAAATTGTATTGCATGTTGTTAGTAACCAAGGGATGATTCAAATGGACAGAGAATTGAAAGAATGTTTCCCGGAATAGGTTATAAGCCACTAATCCACCATTGTACAGAACTTGAGAGAGAATTCATATATCTGGTCCCCCTGGTGTTGGGGGAATGTTAGAACCAATCCTCACTGATATCAGTGAGCACTATCTACATTCTGAATGTCTGCTATCTGCAGTGTTATTCTTCAGCTTGCTCATGAAGTCTCTAGTGTGCACTGGGGAGGGTTTGGAAACACCTGTACGATGGGGCACTTGGTTTGTCTTCTGCCATTGGTTTAGACTAGATCATTCTCCAACTTTGAGAGGAAATGGATTACCTCAGCTTCAGATCTTTCCTCCAGGTCCCTTCCCTTTCAAGCCTGTGGAATATGTCAATGTGACTTTAGGGCAAAAATAACAATAATAGTTTTGGCATTGGTACACATCTACTTAAGGATCCGAGAAATACAAGTCTTAGTCATTTTTATGATGTTAGTTCTCTGTTGTTCAATCTCCTCCCTTTCTCCCTCTCTTCAATTCTATGAAGTTTTTAAAAATAAAAAATATATGTAGGTGGTGATGGGGCAAACCTTTAATCTCAACACTCAGGAGGTGGAGGCTGGTAGATCTCTGTGATTTCGAGGTTAACCTGGTCTACAGAGTGAGTTCTAGGACGGCCAGGACTACACAGTGAAAAACAAACAAACAAACAAACAAACAAAAAAAAACAACAACAATTAAAAAACATTTCTTGAAATAACATTTCTTGAAAAATAATCAGGAGTTATACATTTAGCTTTTATTACATTTCCCAAATTCCTTTTCCAGTGTGAATGGAGAAAAAAAAAAGTGTTTCTTCCATCTGACATACTAATACGAGGGTTAGTATTAGTATTAGTATTAGCTCCTGGCTGTCTACTTTTTTTTTTAATTTAATTTAATTTTTTTCTTATCAGTTACATTTTATTAACTCTGTATCCCAGCCGTGTCCCGCTCCCTCATTCCCTCCTAATCCCATCCTCCCTCCCTCCCTCCATCTCCACCGTGCCCCTTTCCAAGTCCACTGATAGGGGGGACCTCCTCCCCATTCATCTGATCCTGTTTTATCAGGTATCTTCAGGACTGGCTGCAAAGCTCTCCTCTGTGGCCTAACAGGACTGCTCCTCCCTTGGGGGGTGGGGAGGCCAAAGAGCCAGTCATTGAGTTTCTGTTAGAAATAGTCCTTGTTCCCCTCACTATGGGAAACCAATTGGTTACTGAGCTACCACAGGCTACATCTGAGCAGAGGTTCTAGGTTACATTCATACATGGTCCTTGGTTGCATGTCAGTCTCAGAAAAGACCCTGTGCCCAGATATCTTTGGTCCTTGTGGAGCTCCTATCCTTTCCTCATCAGACTAACTCCCCTTCTTTCTTATGATTCCCTGTACTCTGCCAAAGGTTTGGTCATGAGTCTTTGCTTTGAAAACACTGCTAGTTAGAGTCTTTCAAATGCGCTCAATAGAGTCCTGTCAATGTTTAATGTGCATCCCATCTGTCTTTCAAAACAAGGATTGATAATCTTACCCCATGTCCGCTACCACAGGCTACATCTGAGCAGAGGTTCTAGGTTACATTCATACATGGTCCTTGGTTGCATGTCAGTCTCAGAAAAGACCCTGTGCCCAGATATATTTGATCCTTGTGGAGCTCCTATCCTTTCCCCATCATACCAACTCCCCTTCTTTCATATGATTCCCTGTACTCTGCCGAAGGTTTGGTCATGAGTCTTTGTATCTGCTTTGAAAACACTGCTAGTTAGAGTCTTTCAGATGCGCTCAGTAGACTCCTGTCATACATTCAATGCACATCCCATCTTTCTTTCTAAACAAGGATTGATCATCTTACCCCATGTTTTCTCTCTTGATTATCTTTTTAGGTATATAGATTTCATTATGTTTGTCATATCTTATAGGTCTATGTAAGTGAGTATATACCGTGTTTGTATTTCTCCTTCTGGGATATTTCACTCAGAATGATCTTTTCTAGATCCCACCATTTGCCTGCAAATTTCATGATTTCCTCCTTTTTGATTGCTGAGTAGTATTCCATTGTGTAAAAATACCACAATTTCTGTACCCATTCCTCTGTTGATGGACATCTGGGTTGTTTCCAGGTTCTGGCTATTACAAATAAAGCTGCTATAAACATGGTTGAGCAAGTATCCCTTTTGTGTACTTGAGCAAACTTTGGGTATATACCTAGCAGTGGTATAGATGGGTCTTGAGGAAGCACTATTCCTAATTGTCTTAGAAAATGCCAGATAGATTTCCAGAGTGGTTGTACCACTTTACATTCCCACCAGCAATGGAGGAGGGTTCCCCTTTCTCCACAACCTCTCCAGCATGTGTTGTCCCTTGAGTTTTTCATGTTGGCCATTCTGATGGGTGTAAGGTGAAATCTCAGGGTCGTTTTGATTTGCATTTCCCTGATGGCTAATGAGGTTGAGCATTTCTTTAAGTGTTTCTCTGCCATTCGATATTCCTCTGTCGAGAATTCTCTGTTTAGCTCTGTTCCCCATTTTTTAATTGGATTACTTGGTTTGCTGCTTTTCAGCTTTAGTTCTTTGTATATACTCGATATTAGTCTTCTGTCAGATAAAGGGTTAGTGAAGATTCTTTCCCAATCTGTAGGCAGTCGTTTTGTTTTGATGACAGTGTCCTTTGCTTTACAGAAGCTTTTCAGTTTCATGAGGTCCCATTTATTGATTGTTGCTCTTAGAGCCTGTGCTGTTGGTGTTCTGTTCAGGAAGTTGTCTCCTATACCAATGAGTTCTAGGCTGTTCCCCACTTTTTCTTCTAACAGATTTAGAGTATCTGGTTTTATGTTGAGGTCTTTGATCCACTTGGACTTCAGTTTTGTGCAGGGTGATAAATATGGACCTATTTTCATTTTTCTGCATATAGACATCCAGTAGGACCAGCAACATTTGTTGAAGATGCTATCTTTTTTCCATTGAATGGTTTTGGTTTCTTTGTCAAAAATTGAGTATTCATAGGGATGTGGGTTTATTTCTGGGTCTTCTATGTGGTTCCATTGATCCTCCTTTCTGTTTTTATGCCAATACCATGCAGTTTTTATTACTATTGCTCTGTAGTACAACTTGAGATCGGGGATAGAGATACCTCCAGATGATCTGTTGTTGTACAGGATTGTTTTGGAGATTCTGGGTTTTTTTTTTTCTCCATATGAAGCTGAGAATCTTTTTTTCAAGGTCTGAAAAGAATTGAGTTGGTATTTTGATGGGAATTGCATTGAATCTGTAGATTGCTTTTGGCAGGATGGCCATTTTCACAATATTAATCCTACCAATCCATGAGCATGGGAGATCTTTCCATCTTCTGAGATCTTCTTCAATTTCTTTCTTCAGAGACTTGAAGTTTTTCTCAAACAGGTCTTTCACTTGCTTGGTTAGTGTCACCCCAAGGTACTTTATGTTATTAGTGGCTAATGTGAAGGGTGTTGTTTCCCTAATTTCTTTCTTGGCCCTTTTGTCTTCGGTATACAGGAGGGCTTCTGATTTTTTTTGAGTTGATTTTGTATCCTGCCACTTTGCTGAACGTATTTATCAGCTGGAGGAGTTCCCTGGTTGAATTTTTGGGGTCGATGATATAAACTATCATATCATCTGCAAATAGTGACACTTTGACCTCTTCCTTTCCGATTTGTAGCACCTTGATCTCCTTTAGTTGTCTTATTGCTCTGGCTAGGACTTCAAGTACTATGTTGAAGAGGTAGGGAGAGAGTGGGCAGCCTTGTCTTGTCCCTGATTTCAGTGGGATTGATTTAAGTTTCTCTCCATTGAGTTTGATGTTAGCTATAGGCTTGCTGTATATTGTCTTTACTATGTTTAGATATGTGCCTTGTATCCCTGATCTCTCCAAGACTTTAAACATGAATGGGTGTTAGACTTTGTCAAGTGCTTTTACAGCATCTAAGGAGATGATCATGTGGTTTTTCTTCTTCAGTTTGTTTATGTGGTGGATTACATTGATAGATTGCCATATGTTGAACCACCCTTGCATGCCTGGGATGAGCCTACTTGGTGGATGATATCTTTGATGTGTCCTTGGATTCGGTTTGCAAGTTTTTATTGAGTATTTTTGCGTCAATGTTCATAAGAGAGATAGGTCTGAAATTTTCTATTTTTGTTGAGTCTTTGTGTGGTTTAGGTATCAGGGTGACTGTCGCTTCATAGAATGAGTTTGGTAATGTACCTTCTGTTTCTATTTTGTGGAATAGTTTGAGGATAATTGGTGTTAGCACTTCTTTGAAGGTCTGGTAGAATTCCGTGCTGAAACCATCTGGCCCAGGACTTTTTTTGGAGGGGAGACTGTGAATGACTGCTTCAATTTCCTCGGGGGATATAGGGCTATTCAGTCTTTCTACTTGATCTTAACTTAATGTTGGAAGATGGAATCTATCAAAAAAATTGTCCATTTCATTTAGGTTTTCAAATTTTGTGGCATATAGACCTTTGTAGTATGACCTAATGATTGTTTGAATTTCCTCAGCATCTGTAGTTATGTCCCCATTTTCATTTCTGATTTTGCTGATTTGGATAGATTCTCTCTGCTTTTTAGTTAGTTTGGCTAAGGGTTTGTCTATCTTGTTGATTTTCTCAAAGAACCAGCTTTTTGTTTCATTGATTCTTTGAATAGTTTTATTTGTTTCTAACTGATTGATTTCAGCCCTGAGTTTGATTATTTCCAGCCGTCTGCTCCTCTTGGGTGTATCTGTTTTTTTTTTGTTTTGTTTTGTTTTGTTTTGTTTTTTCCTAGGGTTTTCAGTTGGGCCATTAAGTTGTTTGTATGTGATATTACAAATTTCTTCTTGCAGTCACTTAGTGCTATAAATTTTCCTCTGAGCACTGCTTTCAATGTGTCCCATAAATTTGGGTATGTTGTGCCTTCATTTTCATTGAATTCTAGGAAGTCTTTAATTTCTTTCTTTATTTCTTCCTTAACCCAGCTGTCATTGAGTAACAAGTTGTTCAGTTTCCATGTGCGTGTAGGCTTTTTGTTATTTCTGTTGTTGTTGAGGTCCAGCTTTAGTACATGGTGGTCAGATAGAATACAAGAGATTATTTCAATCTTTTTGTATCTGTTGAGGCTTCCTTTATGACCAACTGTATGGTCTATTTTGGAGAAGGTTCCATGCGGTGCTGAAAAGAAGGTATACTCTTTTTAGTTTGGATGAAAAGATCCGTAGATGTCTGTTAGGTCCATTTGATTTAGGGACTCTATAAGTGTTTTTATTTCCCTATTTGTTTTCTGTCTAGTTGATCTGTCCCTTGGTGAGAGTGGTGTGTTGAAGTCTCCCACTATTAAGGTATTAGGATCAATGTGTGATTTAAGCTTTAATATTGTTTCATTTATGAATGTAGGTGCTCTTGTATTTGGTGCATAGATATTCAAAATTGTGATGTCCTCTTGGTGGATTTTTCCTTTGATGAGAATATAGTGGCCCTCCTTATCTTTTTTGATTAACTTGGGTTGAAAGTCTATTTTGTTTGATATTAGGATGGCTACTCCAGCTTGTTTTCTGGAACCATTTGCTTGAAAAAAATTTTTCCAGCCCTTTACTCTGAGGTAGTGTTTATTGTTTGTTGCATAGGTGTGTTTTTTGGACGCACCAGAATGTTGGATCCTGTTTCTTCAACCATTCTGGTAGTGTGTGTCTTTTTATTGGGGAGTTGAGTCCGTTGATGTTGATAGATACTAGTGATCAACAATTGTTACTTACTTTTGATGTGCGGTTGGTGGTGTCACTGAGTTTCATTGCTTGTATTCTTTTGATTTTTTTGTTTTAGAGTTATCTATTTCCTCTGTTTCCTTCGATGTAGTTGTTTTCTTTGGTTTGGAGTTTCCCTTCTAGTAACTTCTGTAGAGCTGCGTTACAATGTAGATATTGTTTAAATTTGGTTTTGTCATGGAATATTTTGAATTCTCCATCTATGTTGATTGAAAGTTTTGCTGGGTATAGTAGTCTGGGTTGGAATTTGTGGTCCCTTAAGGACTGTATGATTTCTGTCCAGGACCTTCTGGCTTTCATAGTTTCTGTTAAGAAATCTGGTGTGATTCTGATAGGTCTAAATTCATATGTTACTTGGCCTTTTTCCCTTGCTGCTTTTAGAATTTTTTCTTTGTTCTGTAGGTTCAGTGTTTGACTATGATGTTACGTGAAGAATTTCTTTTCTGGTCTAGTCTACTTGGTGTTCTGTAAGTGTCTTGTATGTTTATGGCCATGTTCTTCTTTAAGTTGGGAAAGTTTTCTTCTATAATTTTCTTGAAAATATTTTCCGGACCTTTGAGCCTGATGTCTTCTTTTTCTCCTACTCCTATTATTCTTAGATTTTGTGGTGTCCTTGATTTCTTGGATGCTTTGTGTTTGGAACTTTTCTGATTTTATTTTTTCTTTGAGAGACGTGTCAATTTCCACAAGTGTATCTTCAGCTCCTGAGATTCTTTCTTCCATCTCTTGTATTCTGTTGGTGATGCTTACCTTTGTAGTTCCTGATCTTTTCTCTATGTTCTCCAGCTCCTGGTTTTCCTCTATTTGTGTTTTCTTTATTGATTCTAATTCTGTTTTCATGTCTTGCACCATTTCCTTCATCTGTTTGAATGTGGAGTCCTGCTTTTCAATGACAGCTTCTATTTTTTGTCCATTTCCTCTCTATGTATCACTAATTGTGCCTCTACTTCTTTAGCTATAATTGCCTGTATTTCTATGAGAGCTTTGTTTATTTCTTCTTTATATGCTTTCATTTGTGTGGACATTTCTTTGAGAGCTTTGTGCATTTCTTCTTTGTTTGCCTCAATTTTCGTGGTCATTTCTCTGAGAGCTCGATTTGTTTCCTCTTGGTTAGTCTCAATTTCTTTGGCTATTTCTCTGAGGGCCTTGTTCATTTCATCTTTATGGGCCTCTAATAGCTGGAGAAACATAGTTTTGAGGTCGTTTTCTTGTGTATCTAGTGAATTGAAGTGTCCATTGTTTTGTGGGGTTGCTGGTGAGGTCATTATGTCCAGATTTTTGTTGGGAGTTTGTAGTTCAGGCTATGATCGTCTCTTTCTGTTTTCTGGACTGTTTTTTTCAGGAAGATGAGAGAGGTTCACTCGTTTGGGAGTATTCGTTGTGGTTTCAGTTTTGCCTAAGTAAGGAATGTGACGCTGGTGCTATTCGCATGCGCTTTTTAGTGTGTATGCGTGGATTCTTTGACTATTGCAGTGGCCTGCAGGCCACTATTATGCAGTTCTGTCTGAGATCCAGGGATTGTTTGCCTGGATTACACTGGTGGACCCACAAGGCAGAGGCATCAACGTTGGGGTCGCTATCCCAAGAATCCCTATAATGCCCACACTAGGGGTGTGGGTGGCAGGGATCTCGTCTGGTTGCTTCTGTGGAGAGGCCCTGGGTCTGGGGCAAACTCTCCCTAGAAGGCTCACTCACTCTCTTGCAGGACCAGTTGGAATGCACAGGGGTTCCCCTTGCTCTCTACTCTCTGATTTGGTCCTGCTGCGGTAAGTGCGCGGGTAGGTTAACAGTCAGCTCTGTGACCCTGTGGCCGCAAGACTTGGTGTCCACCTTTCCTGTGTGCTGCCTCTCTGTCCTTTCCCTCTGCCAGGAGGGGTTATGTTGACTTGTTCCTGGGTGGCATGGGAAAGAGTTAGGTTGAGTGTTCTCAATCCCAGATCCAGGGCCCAGATCTCTCTGCCAGAAGCACCTGGCGTAAGAACATATGTTTGCTGATCCCGAGTGAGTACCAGGTAGGGTTGAGTGTCCTCAGATCCAGAGCTTGGGTTTCTCTGCTAGGGGCCGCTGGGTGAGCTGGAGAGGCGGTGCTGTGTCCTGTGGTAGCTGCCTCTCTGTCCTTCCCCTCTGACCTTCCCCTCCGGTAGGGCAAGCTTATGGTGGTGCTCTTAGGGGAGTACCAGAAGGGGTTGGGACTTCTCAGTCTGATCCTGTGGCTGTCTACTTCTAATAACGCACACTTCCAACTCCCTAGACACTGAGGACAAGGCCCAAGTATAATTTCCACTCACAGCTATTCTGAGTGTTGCAGACCATAGGCCACACAAAGATTGCCTTTCAACCTCAATCTCATGAGCCTTTTTTCTCATCATGGGCCTCCTGCTCTTCTGCCCTCTTCTAAGGCCCTGTGATTTCTTATGGGCAGGGATAAGGCAGCCTTCCTCAGATAGTTTCCATTAGTGACAGCCCCTTCTCCAAGTCCCCTGCCTGGTCCCAGCTCCTCTCAGAAATCTCCAGTGGTTGTCATATTTGTAACAAAGAGGAGGTCTCCAGCTTCTGGTCTTTGTCTGCTTCCTGAAAAACTCAAGAAGTTATATTGATATATGTATTAAAATAGTTCTGTGCAATTTAGGTTGCATAGGTTTAAGGTGTTTTGCATTAAGCCGTAGGGTTGTCTGTGGACATCCATATGCACACTTGTGAGGGAACAGGTGAACTCTTGCACACACTGGGTGTTGCCTTGGAGACTGTGCTGTTGTGCAGGAAGATGCAGAAGCCTCCTTCACCTTCTGTGTCCGCGGTAGACACTGGAAACATCTGTTCTTGGAGGATTTGTCTGACTCAATTGTGTGAAGCTGATGATAACTAGTGCATTCGGGCAAGGTTATGCTTTGAGAAATCATTGTACCTTCATTTCTAGTAGTTGGCTGTGGGTCTACAAAAGCCATTCATCTATGGTTATATCATCAAATTGTTTTTGAGGAGCCTAGAGGAACGGTGTGAAGGTTAAGAGCATTTGCTGCATCTTTTGGATATATGCCTAGCAGTGGTATAGCTGGATCTCGAGGAAGCACTATTACTAATTTTCTGAGAAAGTGCCAGGTTGATTTCCAGAGTGGTTGTACAAGTTTACATTCCCAACAGCAATGGAGGAGGGTTTCCCTTTCTCCCCATCCTTTCCAGCATGTGTTGTCACTTGAGATTTTGATCTTAACCATTCTATGGGTATAAGGTGAAATCTCAGGGTCATTTTGGTTTACATCTCTCTGATGGCTAAGGATGTTGAGCAGTTTTTTGAAGTGTTTCTCTGCCATTCTATATTCTTCCACAGAGAATTCTCTGTTTAGCTCCATACCCCATTTTTCAATTGTATTGCTTGATTTATTGCTTTTTTTCTTTTTTTATTTAACTTTTATTAGTTACACTTTATTCATTTTGTATCCCCCATAAGCCCCTCCCTCTCCCCCTCCCAATCCCACCCTCCCTTCCCTATCTGCATGCATGCCCCTCCCCAAGTCCACTGATAGGGGAGGTCCTCCTCTCCTTCTTTCTGATCTTAGTCTATCAGTTCTCATTAGAAGTGGCTGCATTGTCTTCTTCTGTGGCCTGGTAAGGCTGCTCCCCCCTCAGGGGGAGGTGATCAAAGAGCAGGCCAATCAGATTGTCAGAGGTAGTCCCACTTCCCATTACTATGTAACCCACTTGGAAACTGAACTGCCATGGGCTACATCTGTGCAGGGGTTCTAGGTTATCTCCATGAATAGTCCTTGGTTGGAGTATGAGTCTCTGGGAAGTTCCCTGTGTTCAAATTTTCTTGTTCTGTTGCTCTCCTTGTGGAGTTCCTGTCCTCTCCAGCTCTTGCTATTTCCCACTTCTTACATAAAATTCCATTCACTCTGCCCGACAGTTGGCCATCAGGCTCAGCATCTGCTTTGATAGTCTGCAGGGCAGAGCCTTTCAAAGGCCCTCTGTGGCAGGTTCCTAGGTTGTTTCCTGTTTTCTTCTTCTGGCTTTCAGAGGCCCTCTGTAGCAGGTTCCTAGATTGTTTCCTGTTTTCTTCTACTTCTGATGTCCATCCTTTTTGCCTTTCAGGATGGGGATTGAGCATTTTAGTTAGGGTCCTCTCTCTTGCTTAGTTTGTTTAGCTGTACAGAGTTTAGTGGGTTTATCCTATGTTGTATGTTTATATGAATGAGTCTATACCGTGTGTGTCTTTCTGCTTCTGGGACAACTCACTCAGGATGATCTTTTCAAGGTCCCACCATTTACCTGCAAATTTCATGATTTCCTTATTTTTCATTGCTGAGTAATACTCCATTGTATACATGTACCACATTTTCTGCATCCACTCTTCATTTGAGGGGCATCTGGGCTGTTTCCAGCTTCTGGCTATTACAAATAAAGCTGCTTTTTAACTTTAGTTATTTATCTATTCTGGCTAACAGCCCTCTGACAGATATAGGGTTGTTGAAGATACTTTCCTAGTCTGTAGGCTGTTGTTTTGTTCTGACAACTGTTTCTTTTGCTTTACAGAAGCTTTTCAGTTTCATGAGGTCCCATTTATTGATTGTTGCTCTTAGAGCCTCTGCTGTTGGTGTTCTGTTCAGGAAGGTATCTCCTGTGCCTTCTTCCCCACTTTTTCTTCTAATCGATTTAGTGTGTCTGGTTTTATGTTAAGGTCTTTGATCCACATGGACTTTAGTTTTTTGCAGGGTGATACATATAGATCTATGTTCATTTTTCTACATGTAGACATCCAGTTGGACCAGCACCATTTGTTGAAGATGCTGTCTTTTTTTCCATTGAATGGTTTTGGCTTCTTTGTCAAAAATCAAGTACCCATAGGTGTGTGGGTTTATTTCTGGTCTTCTATTCGGTTCCATTCTGTTTCTATGCCAATACCATGCAGTTTTTATTACTATTTCTCTGTAGTACAGCTTGAGATCAGGGATGGAGATACTTCCAGATGATCTTGCTCAAGTACACAGAAAGGACATTTGCTCAACCATGTTAGTAGCAGCTTTATTCATAATAGCCAAAACCGGGAAACAATCCAGATGTCCCTCAATGAAGGAATGGATACAGAAATTATGGTACTTTTACACAGTGGAATACTACTCAGCAATTAAAAACGAAGAAGTCATGAAATTTGCAGGCAAATGGTGGGATCTAGAAAAGATCATCCTGAGTGAGGTATCCCAAAAGCAGAAAGACACACATGGTATATACTCACTTATAAGTGGCTACTAGTCCTATAAGATTGGATAAACATACTAAAATCTGTACACCTAAAGAAGACAAACAAGAAAGAGGACCCGGGGTAATATGATCAATCCTCACTTAGAAAGACAAGTGGGATGGACATTGGAAGTAGAAAAAAACAAGTAACAGGACAGGAGTCTATTGCACGGGGCCTCTGAAAGACTCTACCTAGCAGTGTATCATAGCAGATGCTGAGATACATAATCAAACCTTTGGCAGAGTGCAGGGAATCATATGAAAGAAGGGGGAGTTAGTATGACCTGGAGAGGACAGGAGCTCTACAAGCACCAAATATATCTGGGCACAGAGGTCTTTTCTGAGACTGTTTCTCCAACCAAGGACCATGCATGGATATAACCTAGAACCCCTGCTCAGATGTAAACCATGGCAGCTCAGTATCTTAAGTGGGCACCCTAGTAAGGGGAACAGGGACTGTTTCTGAAATGAACTCAATGGCTGGCTCTTTGAACATCCCCACACACAAAGGAGGAGCAGCCTTGCTAGGCCACAGAGGAGGACATTGTAACCAGTCCTGAAGAGACCTGATAAGCTAGGGTCAGATGGAAGGGGAGGAGGACCTCTGCTATCAGTGGACTTAGAGAGGGGCAGAGAGGGGATGAGGGAGGGAGGGTGGGATTGAGTGGGAATGAGGGAGGGGGCTACAGCTGGGATACAAAGTAAATAAACTGTAGCTAATATAAAAAATAAAAATTAAATAAAAAAAAAAGCATTTGCTACTTTGCAGGAGACCTGGGTTCATTTCTTGCATTCACATTTGGTGGCTCATACCAACTCTAACTCCAGCTCTAGGGGATCTCACAAAGTTTTCTTGCCTCCATGAACACTTGACCTCGAATGAATGAGACCCCTACACACATACATATAATTTTAAAAATTGAAAAGAAAAAATATTAAGCCAAGGAAATTGTTTCAAGGGTTCTTTCTGATGATTTCCATTTTTTCAACTTTTCTTTACATCCATTTTGGCAATTTAAGGATTTATTTTACTTCTTGACTTGGAAGTTTAATTCTTTTTTATATAGTCTTATTACTTCATATTTATAAATTAGTGTGTTAAAGTTTGACCAAGAGACTTCCCTGTGAATATGTTAGGACTCTCTGGATATTTCAAGAGAATATTTTATTGTTTTCAGTATTATGTAAATTCTGTTTTTTAAATTCTAGTTTAATTTTTTAAGTTTATTCTATTTTATTAATTTATTTTTATTTATTACAATTTATTCACTTTATATCCCAGCTGTAGTCTCCTCCCTTGTTCCTTCCAAATCTCACCCTCTCACCCTCTTTTCCTCCCATACTCCTTCCCCAGACCACTGATAGGGGAGGTCTTCCTCCCCTTCCATCTGACCCTAGCCTATCAGGTCTCATCAGGACTGTCTGAATTGTCTTTCTCTGTGGCCTGGTAAGGCTGCCCCCCCACGGGGAGGTGATCAAAGAGCCAGCCACTGAGTTTATTTCAGAGACAGTCCCTGCTCCCATTACTAGAGAACCTATTTGGAGACTTAGCTGTCATAAGCTACAACTGGCAGTGATTCTTCTAGGTTATCTTCACGAATGGTCCTTAGTTGGAGTTTCAGCCTCAGAAAAGACCCTTGGGCCCAGATTTTTTTTGGTTCTGTTGCTCTCATTGTGGAGGTCCTGTTCCCTGCAGGTCTTTCTATCACCCCCTTATTTCATAAGATTCTCTCCACTCTGCCCAAAGTTTGGGCAGACACACATGGAATATACTCACTTATAAGTGTATATTAAACACATAATATAGAATCATCATATTAAAATCTGTACATTAAAGAAGCTAAGCAAGAAGGAGAACCCTGGGTAAGATGATCAATCTTCATTCAGCAAGGGAAAGGGGATGGACATCAGAAGAAGGAGAAAACAGGGAACAGGACAGGAGCCTACCACAGAGGACCTCTGAAAGATTCTGCACAGCAGGGTATTAAAGCAGATGCTGAGACTCATAGTTTACCCTATTTTTAATGAGTTTTTCTTAAACTTTATCATCTGGGGAAAGTCATGGGAATAGTAGGTTACTTGAGATATATATGTGTATATATATATATGTATTATATATATATAATACATATATATATGTGCATATGATTCTGTGCACAGCTTAATAGTAAGGTCTTCATGGATCACACTTCTCCAATTACTGATGCTTATTTAGAGCTTAGACCATAAAACAGGCACTAAAGCAAAGACTTTAGATGGCATTCTATTAGTTGTTAATTAGTGGGTAAACTAAAGAGATGTCTTGGATTTCCCAAATCTAAGTCTTTATATATATATATAAATTCTTTATTAATTACACTTTATTCACTTTGTATCCCCCCCCCATGGTCCCTTCCTCCTCCTGTCCCAATCCCTCCTTTCCTCCACCCTCTGCATGCATGCCCCTCCCCAAGTCCACTGATAGGGGAGGTCTTCTTTTCCTTCTTTCTGATCCTAGTCAATTAGGTCTCATCAGGAGTGGCTGTAGTGTTTTCTTCTGTGGCCTGGTAATGCTGCTTCCCCCTCAGGGGGAGATAATTAAAGAGCAGGCCAATCAGTTCATGTCAGAGACAGTCCCTGTTCCTATTACAATGGAACCCACTTGGATACTGAACTGCCATGGGCTACATATGTACAAGGGTCTTAGGTTATCTCCATGCATAGTCCTTGGTTGGAGTATCAGTCTCAGGAAAGACCCCTGTGCTCAGATTTTTTGGTTCTGTTGCTCTCCTTGTGGAGTTCCTGTCCTCTCCAGATCTTATTGTTTCCCACTTCTTCCATAAGATTCCCTGCACTCTTCCCAAAGGTTGCCCATAAGTCTCAGCATCTGCATTGATAGTCTGCAGGGCAGAGCCTTTCAGAGGTCCTTTGTGGCAGGCTCCTGACTTGTTTTCTCTTTTCTCCTTCTTCTGATGTCTATCCTCTTTGACTTTCTGGACTTTGAGCATTTTAACAAGAGTCCTCCTTCTTGATTAGTTTCTTTAAGTGTACAGATTTTAGTAGGTTTATCCTATATTATATGTTTATATGAGCGAGTATGTATGATGTGCATCTTTCTGCTTCTGGGATAGCTCACTCAGGATCTTTTCCAGATCCCACCATTTACCTGTAAATTTCATGATTTCCTTGTTTATTATTGCTGAGTAATATTCCATTGTGTAGATATACCTCAATTTGTGCATCCATTCCTCCACTGAGGGGCATCTGGGCTGTTTTCAGCTTCTGGCTATTACAAATAAGGCTGCTACAAACATGGTTGAACAAATGTCCTTATTGTGTACTTGAGACTCTTCTGGGTATATGCCTAGGAGAGGTATAGCTGGATCTTGACGAAGCGCTATTCCTAGTTGTCTGAGAAAGGGCCAGATTGCTTTCCAGAGTGGTTGTACAAGTTTACATTCCCACCAGCAGTGGAGGAGGGTTCCCCTTTATCCACAACCTCTCCAGCATGTGTTGTCTCTTGAGTTTTTGATCTTAGCCATTCTGATGGGTGTAAGGTGAAATCTTAGGGTCGTTTTGATTTGCATTTCCCTAATGGCTAATGAGGTTGGGCATTTCTTTAAGTGTTTCTCTGCCATTTGATATTCCTCTATTGAGAATTCTCTGTTTAGCTCTGTACTCCATTTTTTAATTGGATTACTTGATTTTTTTTTTTTTTGCTGTTTAACTTCTTTACTTCTTTATATATACTGGATATTAGTCTTCTGTCAGATATAGGGTTGGTGAAGATCCTTTCTCAATCTGTAGGCTGTCGTTTTGTTCTGATGATAGTGGTTTAATTTTTTGACAACTAAGTTTGGAGAATTTCAACTTTGTACAGATGGTAGATAGAATCTTTTCTCTCTCCGGTTTTCTGTTTCAATGCACAGTGAACAAACAGTATTGTTTCTTCCTATATTTATAACTTTCTGGGGTTTTTTTTAATTTTATATTTTAATTATAATTATAATTATAATTAAATTATAATTTTAATTATAATTACTAATAATTCAGTAGGCATTTGCGAAGAAGTCTCATTGTTGCTTTGTGATATGAATTCCATCTGAGTAGCTTTGTATCTTTACCCTTATACCTTATTTCCCTGAAAGTTTTCTAGCAAAATGGTTCCTTTAACTCCTCAGCAATCCTTATCCTGCTGCATTTCAGAATGGTGTTGCTATGTAAATACCGATGTCATACTTGTAAGTGTTAGATGTACTATAGATTACATACTCTACAACCTCAAAGTCACTTTTTCCTACCTGATGCTATTTGCGATGAGTCCAATGTGCCTCATTAGGATCAAAGTTGTTGAAATTTTGATTGACAGATCCATACATCTACATAATGAATTTTAGGCATCTTATGTCCCATTCCCTGTATCAGCCTCCCTTCTCCCAGAATCCCCTTTTGGCAGTTCCCCTCCTCCTTTCATTTCTAATTAGTCTCTATACGATTTGCTGTTCTCTAAACTTTTATTTTTACCATTTCTCAGTTGCATTATTGTGTTTTTACATAAACCTCTACCGTTTTTTCCTTGTGGGGACAAAGGTGGGGCCCTTCTTTACAATGGGAAATTTTATTTGTATTTATGTGTTGAGTCCCAGTTTTGTTGTCACATTTTATGCTGTTCTTTGTTGCAGTGCCTACAATTTTATGACAGGGACTGGATTTAGTTGTGCAGTTTTTCTTATTATTCGGAAAGATTATGTTACACTGTAACTCTTCCAGAAACAACCTTTACAACTATAGTGTCATAGATATGCTTAGATAATTTTATTTCTTTAGACAGTATATTTTCACGCCCCTTAAGACCTGTGAAAGAGTAAGTACTTTCCACACTTAGTTCTATCTTCTCTTTTTACTGCCTAACTGTAGCTGCTCATATCCTGCATTTTGGCTATTCTATTGGTACCTTTTATGCTTTTATTGCGTATAATTTTCTTTTTCTCTACTAGATTTACACTTGTTGTCTTCCCCTAAGCTCCTTAGGATGAGCCAGTGTAGCATAAAAACCCTCCATTTCTCTTGCCACATTCCCTCCAACACTGTGTGAGTCAGCCGTTTTCAGCACAACCCTTCTGTGCCCTTGTCAGACACACAGTTGCTTTCTGTTTCAGAACGAGGTTCTTGAGTTGCTTTTATTTTTATTCATTAAGTGCATTCAGTAACCACCAATACACATTTCCTTGTGGTTTTGTTTCTTGACTTTGGCCTAAGGACTCTAGTGACTCCTAGGACAATCTCATTGGATTATCCCATCAATTGGAGGCCTTGTCCTTCAGCAGAAGTTTACCTTTGCTCTGTCTGGATGTGAAAAGGTATTTTCATTTTCAGCGAGGTGGCTAATTTTGTCTTCATTGTTATCTTTCAGACTTTTCTGAGAGTGTGGACTTTGGATGTTTTTTATTTCTTACTTTATTGACTTGTACCTTATTCATTCATTTTTCTGTCCTCTTGCTCTGTTTTTGTATTTGTATTTGCACACCAGAAGGGAATTTATTATATCTAAGTAGGATTGTTTCTCCCTTCACCCCATTCTCTTTGACAAAGTCTTTCTAGGTAGGCTAGCCTGGTCTTGAACTCACAGTTCTCTTGCCATGGATTCCCAAGTGTTAGTATTACAAGCACATGGTGCTGTGCTCAGCTTTCTCCTGAATTTAGCATTGTATGGTATATTTTCCTTATATGAGCTACTTGAGCACAGTAAGAGACTCAGGTGGCTAGGACTCAAACTCAGCTCTGCAGGCCCCTGCATTTTTAGCAGGAGACCTTCGCTAGTGTTGAAGGTCCTTCCAAGTAACTCATGTTCATTCTCTTCCTCTCAACCCTCCCCATCTCATTTCTCGTCCTTCCATTGATCTTGCTGTTTCTTGATACCTTCATCATGTTCATAATCCTCACACAGAGAAACATGTTTCAGATTAGATCAGTTATCTGCATACAGTATGCAGTGTGATTTATTTGCACTTTTTTGGGTAGATGTGGAGGATGTTCGATGACTGAAATAATGCCTTTTCCCCTTGAGCCCAAGGACTTTCAGTCTTTTAACTGTTTTCATGTTGAGCTATGTATCTCATTTCTTAAGAGATACAATTATTTACAGTGTTTTCCTCTGAACCTTCCCCCACCCCCTAAATTGTGGCAAGCAGGACAAAGAAAATTAATTTCATGTTTTATTTTTCAATTTAGGTTTCAATAAAGTACTTAATATTTTTGCACCAGCTTCCTGCTTCTGTTGCTTAATAGGGCATAGCAGCGTTTAGGTTTTTAAAGGCTTCCAGGACATATTCTGAAATGTTCTCTGTATCTGAAAATTAAATATCATCTTTCTTTTTCTTGGCCTCCAGGCTAACATGCCATACTCTGTTGTTCTCCAATGCTTTGAATACAAATCATGTATTTCCAAGCATGGTCTCATTTGTTTGTTCATAATACCTTTCCTCCACCACAGTACGTTGTTAAAAATCCCTCTTTACACAATTATCTAAAGTCCTCAAGATTTACTGTGCATCTCCATATCCTGTAGGGGAGGTTTATTTAAGAAGAAAGAAGTGAAGACAAATGTGAGAGTCTCAGAGCAATGAGAATGGGATCCTGATGTTCTGAGCTGGAATGATGGGGGTGTGGCTGCCTGGTTGTTCATGAGGTCTAGCCAAAGGGAAGATGCCCAGCCACTCACCACACTGTGGTCCATCACCTATTGTTTCTTCACCAAATTTTTGCTTTTGGGATATTTAGACATATCAGACAGAACTGACAGTATATTTGGTTCTGAAACCTGACAAGCTTTCCCTGTGTGTTTAACATTCAGGATGCAGTCTCCTGCATCCTCTGGACTGTTCCCACAGCTACCTGGTAAATGCTCTAAGCTCCTGCAACGGTACTGTATACCTAGAAAAAAAAAGAATCCTCTGCATCCAGTCCCTAAATGACACACACAGATCACAGGCAATTGCTTCTTCTTTGACTTTTTGTATTTCTAACTTGGTGAATTTTCTCTTACCACAGAATGTCAGCTCCATAATGAGCAGGACTGTTTAAATTGTGCCTGTTCGCCAGCATTTAATTTCTCTGAAGCCGAATACAAGCAAAAATTAGAGCTGAGGGTGTAATTGGTGCAGGAGGTGGGAAATATTTTTCAGAACACAGTAAGATTGTTTTTCTTCTTAAACTGTCCTTCAAAAACCATCACTAGTTACAAAAGATTCAGAACTGAAAGGGTTCTGAGGCCAAACAGCCTGGAGTGGTTGATAAGACTCATTCCTGACCACCTGAATCTCTCCCCTCTTCTTCCTCTTCCCACCACCAGCTCCTGGTTGATAAAAGATACATTTTGTTTTAAAGTTGTCTCCCCAATTGTGCTTTTGTTCCAGTGCTATCATACATTGTGTCTTCTGCAAATCTGACTGAAACGATTTTCAGACTCTGTTTCTTGCTGTGTAGAAAGTAGGCATCCTAATCTGTAGCTTACTGCTTTCTGCTTTCACGTATCCATAGAAAGCAATTCTGTTGTGGCAATAAGGCCACTCAGTAAACAAAGCCAGCAGTTGGTACATCTCCATGCCTGCCCCCATGACTGTCTACTCCCTTCCTATGAAGTGTGATCTCCACTGTGGCCTAGAACCTTCAACATTTAGGGGTTGCTTTGACTGAACGTGCCTTGGTTTTTACAGGTGTGAGCCTGCTAGCTTGCTCCTCTCTGTGGTGTACTGCTTCAGGCTGACCACTGCTAACTGGAAAATGCACAGTGCTGCTGGCTTTACACATATGACTAGAGACATGCATCTGCTTAAAATGAAAAGTCTATCCAAGTTCATCTTCCTAATAAATTCATCCAACCTTACAGGCATGTGTGTTAAAATAACAATGTCACATGTTTCCTGTGGGACACTTAGGAAGGGAACTGTCTTCAGAGAGGGTGGAAAACATGCCTGATAAAAGTGCTCTATGAATGTTTGCATTTCCAAAGTCCCATTAAGATGCAGAGTTGGTCGATTTGTGTCAATGAAGCCTCTCTCTGATGTATTCAGACCTCAAATTTGAAGCACATCGTGAACATTCTTTGACTACTTTCAGTGATGATTTTGGGATTATGTTCATGGAAGAATTGGGTGGTTGTCTTTCATGCCTGGTTTCTTCATATGTTCCACCACCAGAATAATTGCTTTTTTTTAAAAAAAAATCAGAAATAAGGTTATTTTCCAAAGAACAATTTGTTATTTCTAGTTTCTAACACTCCACCAGTTACATTCTGACCACCCAGGGAGACTGCCTACAGAATCTGTGTGTAACAATCCAACTATATCAAATGCACAAATGTCACCAGGACAGCCCTCAGCACCTCAGTATCCCCAGCGTGTTAGCACATGTTGCAAAGTACAAGTGTTAAAATTCAAGATCTGTGCACAGTCACATTGACAAAGCAGTGGGGATTTTAATTGACTTGTGACATAGGCTGACAGTTACTCAACATGTGTAAGTATGAGTGTATGGCTTTATCACTTTTTCATCACTAGAACAATCAATATGAGTTTTTAGTTGCGAGATGAACTCAATATTCCAAAGCTGAATCTAGTTATGACATTAAGATTTTTTTAAAAATCGGATTCCACCCATATTTGCCAATTCAGGTACTAAAAAATCTTAGTGGGTAATAAATACTCATCTCTCTTTTTTTTCTGAGATTAATGGAATATGGTGATCCTATTATTTTCATTATCTTTTGTTTGTTTTTTAAAAAATAGACCTTGAAACATGAAAAAAGGAAAGGGAGGAAAATAATATCTATTTTGTATTTCATATCACTAATTAAATTGCATACTTTATCCACATTCATTTATTTCTTTTTTGATTCTTGCTTTATTAATACGTGTAAATTTTAAGTTAGAGCAGGTATCAGAAAATATCATCAAGCCAGTTATGTAACTCACTGGAATGAATGTCAACTGGAGGTCACCATTTATTGAAACCTGAAAACAAGGTCTAGAAAGACATCATGGCCATCCCACCATCTCTAGAGTTAAATTGTATACAGCTTCTTCCAGAGTTGCTGAAACTCAGCATAGAAAGAAAGAATTGTTGAGCCAGCAAGTTGTTAATTTTCTTAATTAAGGAATAATGAGACTATAAAATAGGTCTAAAATAAATATTTTATTTGAGCATTTTATCATTAAATTAAAATTTCCAGAGCTGCTTCAATAAAACATTCAAAAAATAAGTATTTTTCTTATTGTAAGCTGTGACTTGATAAGTTGTTTAGTATTTTATTTTATAGGAAAAGAAACAAAATAGAAGTATAAACTCTCTGCTAGAAGTTTTGCCTGATGTTAAGAAAATATAACCAAAGGAATACTACTGATAGTGAGAAGGTGATGGGAAATGTTCCCTTTATGACCTTAAAATGTCATAAATCGATAAATGACTTTGGGATGTTCCAACACTAACATTTTAAGATACTGGTCACTTCAGAAATGGACACACTATAACCTCATATGCTGCCAGCCTGTGCCAGTCTCATGCCAACCCATGTGAATATTTGATAAATTCTGGTTTTCACATTGAAGGCTGAACTGTGGTGCTAAAGCTGAGTCCCTCCAAAGCAAATCCATCTTCTCATCAACCTGGGCCTGTCAAGGGGTGATGGCACTTCTTTATATAAAAGTGTTAGTGACGAGACAGGGGTCTTTTATGAGACTGATACTCCAAACAAGGACCATGCATGCAGACAACCTAGAAACCCTGCACAGAAGTAGTCCATGGCAGCTCAGTGTCCAAGAGTGTTCCCCAATAATAGGATCAGGGACCATCTCTGACATGAACTCATGGGCTGGCTCTTTGATCACCTCCCACTGGGGGGTGCAGCCTTACCAGGCCACAAAGGAAGAGAAAGAAGCCAGTCCTGATGAGACCTGATAGACCTGATAGGGTCAGATGGAAGGAGAGGAGGACCTCCCCTATCATTGGACTGGGGGAAGGGCATAGGGGAAGAAGAGGGAGGGAAGGTGAGATCGGGCGAGGGCTACAGCTAAGATACAAAGCGAATAAACTGTAATTAATAAAAATAAAATAAAAATAAAAAATGTTAGTGATGAAAGAGTTGGGCCATTCTCGCTAAAGAGCAGAGTCCATTTTGCTAATGAGAGGAAGTAGGCATCATAACTAGGGTGAGTTTTGTCTCTAAAGTTTAGGTGCCTATTTGGTACCCAAATGGTTGGTAGTTTTCTGGCATGACCAGATGCCAAAGTTTGCTCACATACTTTTTTTTCTTAACTGTTTTGAACACTGAATGCATTTATCATGGACACTGAAGGATAAACTTTAAGATATGTGCATGCACACACAGTTTGATACATGATGAATGCCATTCATCCTAATGGAGTTGCTTTCCACTTGAGGGCACACTCTATGTTCAGGGCCCTTTCCCACATAATCCTCTCCTAATGATTCTCAGGCCATGTCAGTTTTAGAGTCACATGTTTGGGCACATGCTTTCCTGTTGCTGTGATAAGATACTTTGACAAAGGTAACTTAAGAAGGAAAAGTTTATTGTGGTCAGTTAAAAGATATCATGATGGAGACATCAAAATATAAGGACCTACCCTGCAGGGTATCAAAGCAGATGCTGAGACTCATAGTCACATTTTGGGTAGAGTGCAGGGAATCTTATGAAAGAAGGGGGAGAGAGAAAGACCTGGAGGGGACAGGATCTCCACAAGGAGAGCAAAAACAAAAACAAAACACTGGGCACAGGGGTCTTTTCTGAGACTGATACTACAACCAGGGACTACTCATGGAGATAACCTAGAATCCCTGCACAGATGTAGCCCAAGGAAGCTCAGTGTTCAAGAGTGTTCTCCAATGATAGGAACAGGGACTGTCTCTGACATGAACTCAGTGACTGGCTCTTTGATCACCTCCCCCTGAAGGGGGTGCAGCCTTACTAGGCCACAGAAGAAAACAATGCAGCCAGTCCTGATGAGAATTGATAGACTAGGATCCGATGGAAGGGGAGGAGGACCTCCCCTATCAGTGGACTTGGAGCAGGGCATGGGAGGAGATGAGGGGAGGAGGATAGAATTGGGAAGGGACTAAAGAGGGGGCAACAGCTGGGATGCAAAGTGAATAAACTGTAATTAATAAAACAATAAATAAATTCAAAAATCATGAGGACCTTAAGGCAACTATTCCCATCACGTTCTCAATCAGGAAGTATAAAGCAATGAATGAATGCAGACATTCATATATTATCTGCTCATTTAATGTGATCAAGGTTATAATTCATAGGCATGCCCATAGACTAATCTTCCTAGTGAATTTTAGATTCTACCAAATTAACAGCACTACTAACTATCACAGGTGATAATATAGAGAATATTAGATAATACTTCTCTGGCTTTTCTCTCCCCTTCATCATAGCATGATCCTATCGGTTTCAAACTCGTATTCTCCCTCATAGGCTTGGCAGCTAGTGACTACTCATCTGTTTTCAAAGCTGAGCAAAATATTCAGCCATACCCTCCACCCACGTGTGAACTACCTACCAACAAGCATTGTCTTTTAACCTCACAGGTGAGAGTGCTACTTAGTCAGACCCACTGTAATATTCTTGTGACTTTGTACTTCTGGGGGCCTCAAGAGGCCTATCTGGACTGTGTTAGAACATCAGAAAACACTGGGCATTTTTATTTCTCCCATGGTGCAGCATTCCTGTAGAATTCCCACACAAATATTTTTAGTCTTTTGAGTCATGTGTAGCTTACATCAACACACCATGGATTATGGATTGCCTGGTGGAGTTTAGTGATGAAATAGATAGGGCTAAGAAAACCAGCAAGAGTCAGTAGACACCAGGGGCTGCAATAGTAGGGCACAAAGATGAGGAGTGGGAAAAAAGATGAGCTGGAGTAGGGGACTGTGGCTACAGCCGCATTCCTGGGCAGGCAGGCAGGGTTTATTGTAGCTCACTGCCACATGTGGATCAATATCACAATTTTGTTGTTTCTACTCTCTGACCTCATAAACTCCCCTCAATTGATCCCATTTATTCAGAATCCAGAAGTCAGGTGAGTTCATGGGATTAACATCAGAGTAAGAAAGATCGAGACAAAGGTCCAATCAAGAGTATTTAGCACACGACCTTTCCTTTAGCTCTTCTAGCACAGCAAGCATAGTACTCAGGAATTTAACCAGAGTAAAATTCTGCAAAGCCATGTGTTGCTACATGCTGGACAGTGTCTCTTCTCTGTAGAGTAATAACAGATTTTAGTTGTGGTATTCAGACTTTGTCCAGAAGGCTGGCTACACATGCAAGTGCATGGCTGTTGTGCTGACTCGGGTGGTTTACAGACCTTCTTATGCACACATCTGTCAAGGAAGTTGGTTGATGTGGGCAGAACTCAAAGTCTAAGTGGCTTCATCAGCAGAATGACTTGCTCTCTCTTCTAGTTTCATTCTGTTGCTGTGATCAAACACTCTGATCAGAGTCAGCTTGAGAAAGAAGGGTTTATTTCATTTCACATTTATAGCATGCACTTTACCATTGAGGGGGGCAGGGCAGGAACTCCAGGGAAGAATCTGGAGACAGGAACCATGGACGCACACTGCTTGCTGGCTCGCTGGCTGGCTGGCTGGCTGGCTCACAGATTCATACTTAGCTAATTTTCGCATGTAGTTCAAGAAGACTGCCAGCACTAGGAACAGTGCTGCCCACAGTGGGCCAAGCCATCTTGTATCAGTTAACAATGAAGGCAATCTCTCACAGATAAAACTGATAAAAACAATTAATCAACTGACCCTAGACTGTGTCCAGTTGACAGTTAGGGCTGGCCAGGACACTATGTCCCAGTCTGTTGCCCTCTGTGTTGTAGAGGTGCCTTCTGGGATTTGGAGCCTTAAGGATCACCGGAAAGGAAAGAGATGATGGGAATCACAGAAGATAATTTTTGCTATCCTTGGGTGGTGACATCTGGGCCCTCAGATCTTGGTGATGTGGTTTCATTGCTTCAACCTGCTGCAGAGAAAGGGAGGTTTGAAGATGATTAACAGTCTGTGCTGAGCATGTGTGTGACTCTCAGCTCTAAACATGACTGACATGAGCTGGGGCTAATTGAATATTCATCCCACATATTATAATATTTATTAACTCCTGTTGTTCCAGAATTTTTCATTATACTCAGTCAAACTTGAATATTTAAAGTTACTCTAGGTATATTGCTCTAACTCCATCATTTATTATTTGGAGTAATCTTTTTTTTCTCCTGCTCGAGCTATGTCAGTACAAGTAGGCCAGACTTGTGCTGTTATTAAAGGTCTATGATTCTTTCACTACTTCCCCCAGTTGTAATGCTTTAATTAAGTTAGCATTGTCTGTTAAGTTAATCTGACCCTTTCTATCTAGTCCTATGAGCAGTAGATGTTGGCCCAAGCAGAGCTTTACAGGTACCGTTTCTTTAGGTCAGAACAGTTAATCGCACTAGTGATGAGCAATGTGTAGGATGAATTTATTTAATCTTAATATCCATTATACTCTTAATTATGTATACCTCATTGTATGAGAAGATTAGAATTATTTAAGATCTTTAACACAGGCCAAAAGCCCAGGAAATAATGTAGTATCATTGTTTTTCTTGCCCTAGGAAATTTAGGACCATCATAGAGTATTGTTTTTCCATTGTTATGAACAATTGATTCTTATTTTAAAATGTGTATGCAGGGCATAAAATGCATCTATTATAATGTTAGTGATAAACAGGAACTTTGCAGTTAAGAACCTAAGCTTAATTTAATATTCAAAGTATTAAAACTATGAGTAAGGAACATAATAATTCATGTGTTATAAATTAGCTTTATCTGCCAAAATAATGCATGACTACATTGCTAATTAGTGGCATTTATATAGTACATTCTTGGCATAACATTTCTTGGAACCAGTGAGCTTTATGTAAATCAGAAACTGTTTAATTATTGATTCCCTTTTCTTTATATGCTGTATTAGTCAATTGTGTGTTGCTACAGAAAAACTAATGAGTAATCCAATAAATAATAATTAATTGAAGATAGACTTCTACAAAGAAGTACAAATGGCTAATAAACATATGGGAAAATACGCAACAATCTTAGCCATCAGTGAAATGGAAAGTAAAATTCCATTGAGATCACATTTCACCCTATCCAGGATGGCATCATCAAGGTGAGGGTGAAGGAAGAAAATCGCCCCTTATTCTCTATTAGTGGCAACAGAAACCAGTGTAGTCATAGTGGGAGAAATATGTACGAAGGATCCTCAGAAACCAAAAACAGAGCCACCACATGATTCACTTATAGCACTTTGGTAATATACCCCTAGGACTCCACTACAGGCATTCCTGTGCACCAGTGTTTATTATCACACTATTCACAATAGCTACATTATATAACCAGCCTAGGTGTCCATTCTATTTAGCCAGAAAGAATGAAATGTCATTTACAAGAAAACACATGGAACTGGAGGTCCTCATATTGAGGTCCTCATATTAAGGAACTGAGACTCAGAAGGAAAAAAAAATGGCATATTTTGCTTGTGTATGGAAACCAGATTTTATGTGAGAACAGCAAAGTTTGGAAGGGGACTTAGCGGAAGTTAGGGCATGGGGACTGTGAAAAGTGCAATGAATGAATGGTGAATATGAATAGAATGCACGAGACAAAAATATAATGAAATCTATCACTTAATAAAAATGGAAATGTGCTAGTAAGAAGTTTAACAAATTCTAAAAACAGAAAAGGTTTATTTAGCTCACTATGTTGAAGGTTCAAGGGATGTGGAAGCCAGGACTTGGTGGGAGTTTCCTTGGCTTCATTACAATATCGTCAAAGGCATTAGAGATGGAGTACATGTTAGGTGAAATATACATGATGAAACAGGTAGTCAGAGACTGAAGACATTTCCATCCTTACTGTGTGTTGTGTCGTGGTGAAGGGGATAGTCTGTGTAGGTAGAGATGTGTGTGCATTCTGTAGGAAGGCCTGATGTTAATATCTTCTTCTGTTACTTATCTACCTTATTTTTTCAGACAGTGTTTCTTGTTGACCATGGAACCGATCATTTTGGTTAGAGTAGATGGCCTGCATGCCCCGAGATCTCCTTATCTCAGTCACCTGGTGTTAAGGGTACAGGAATGTGTCATTACTTCCAGCTTTTTATATGGGTGCTGGCCCTCCAAACTCAGATCTTCATGCTCACACAATAAGCACATTATCCACTGAGCCATAACTCAATCCCTAGTCTCCTTTTCATAATATTACTCCTCCCCACACTTTGACAGATTAGTAGTAATCCTCCTGAGGGGAGGAGCCACTTCAGCAACTTTGTTACCTTGGATTAATTTCCATGTCTCAGAGGTTTCATCACCACACTGGCACCCAAGCTTCCAAAAGGAAAGTTTGGGGTAACACACTCAACACTATCCAAACCACAGATGCCTGCCTCTTTTGTCCACCATCCCAACTTCAAATGTTATATATAGATGGTTTTGCAATTATGAGTTCTTTATTCCTTCATTAATTGCTCCTGGCTATAGTAGTTTCCAATACTTATTGTGCACAATGACTCTTGACTAAAGTAATATTGCTTAAGAAATGCAAAGCAGCAAGAATAACAAGTGCTTCATCTATATTTACTTGCATTCTAGAGAGTTTCCAACAAGAAGTTATGTTCATAAATCAGAATGAGAAAATTCTCATGACATTGACCTAGTATCTACAGATTTCAGGGGCAATATATCTTTGCTGGAGGACAGTAAAAATTGAGGTTGCTTTTTATCAGTGTACCTATGAAGGATATATGTTAAATTTTTTCTCATGTTTTAGGTAAATTTTCCCAACTCATGTTGCAGGTAAATAGGATTTTCTCCTTACTGGGCACTTTAGGCTTCCTCAAATGACTTCTTTGTGTATTATATCAAAGCAGTCAATACCATGAAGGTATCACAGCCATGCTTATGAACCTGCTTGATGGTCTTGGTAGAGGAGCCAGTCATATAGTGTTGACAATTTTTTCAAGCTCTAAATCCATTCCTGGAGTGAGCCTGAACACTAGCTTCCTCATGGTAATGCAAGCATTGCTGGGAAACTAATCTCATGCTTTGAAAACCACACGGCACAGGGCCATTTGGGGACTATCTTCATCACGGTGGACTCTAGAATTAGACCTCAAACATGATTTGTTGAGTGTGAACTGTGTGCTCTCCTGTTCTAGAACAGCTGGGTTTATTATCCGCAGTTCGCAAAGCAGTAGCTTTATCGGTGGCTAGTGTGTGGATCAGCGTTGGTGCTCGGTACCCATTCATAGTCATGGATATGCTGTCACCAGTGCTGTCCTCACCCATGTGCTACCTGTTAGCACAGTATGTCCCATCAGAGCTGTGAGAGTGCTGCTGTGTAGAGCAGCATAAGGTTTAAACTCCATGTCATCATCCCACAACCATCAAAAGGAGGCTGGTCAGTACTACTACAAAGAAACTGCTGTTAGAAAGGATTTCAATAATCTTAAAACAGAATATAAAAAACCTGGTATACTTTGAATGAATCCTGCAGTATTTCTAATAACACAAAAAACAAAGCCCCAAAACACCATCACCAACAGTCTATCAGATCTGATAAACATCAGGGAAAAGCCTAGAAATGGTTGATGTGATTGTGGTCTGTGTTGTCAATGCACATGCAGTAACAGATGCTCAGCACTGGAGAAGAGCACTTCTGTGTCTGTGGCAGCATTTCCCGGGATGACTGGCATGTGGGACATTGAGAAAAGACCCCTTCTAAATGGGGCTGGACCCTCAAATGGTCAAAGTGCTTGGAGGAAAGGAGAAATGTAAGGAAGGCTGCAAGGGAGCCAGCAAGTTTCTACTCATCTTCAACATGGTGCCAATAGAGAGACTGCCCAGCACACTTCCAGGCTTCCATCATTGGACTGCCAAGGCATCACACTTCCTGCGTTTGAAATTTGATTCTTTGGCTTTCTGCATGCAGACAGCTATAATACTACTTACTGCCTATTCTTCGACCCCACACCTTCTCGGTTTTCATTCCTGTAGAGAATGCTTCCAAAAACAATTGAGAGGAGCTATGCAGACTTACATCTTCTGTAGTTAAATATCTTGTCTCTAGATGTGTTTGTTTTTCAAGATAATTAATTAATGATTCTATAAATTTCTGGAGCCTGAACACTGAGAGTCCATGGGTGGAATCACAGAGAGTTCCATAAGCTCCACAGATATGGCAAATTTCATAGGAAATTCTGTTAGGAACTGCAGGAAACTTGTACTTCCACTCATTGGCTCTCAAAGATCCTTCTCAGGTGCTCTCACTCTTCTCCCTTGTGGGTCACTTCACACACATTTTTGTCAGCATCCTGAAATGCAGTTTCTGTGCAACAATTTCTCATTTTCTTCTTCCTTTTTTTTTCTTTAAAATTTCACATTATTATTATTTTTGTCCTCAGTCCATTCCTACTCCCATCCAAGGTTAATTTCATGCTTAGTAATTGCGACAAGCCCACCAGATCCACATTTCATTCTCAATGTCTCCTGCATTCAGATACTAGCTTAAGTCATCCTTAATTCCTCTGTAAAATCTACATCACAACTCTGTGTATTTAGGATAAAAGGTTTGGCCTTTCTTTAAGCTGTCTAGGCTTTAGCCTTCTAGCCTTTTGACTCATGGATATCTGTACATTTTCATGCCATATGGTGGCACATAAAAATACATTTTTGTACTTATATACTAAATGAGGCCCGTGACTTATTTTTTAACATGAAAACACTGCACATGCTTGTCTTTTGCAAATCCTCCTTCACTGGTGTAGTTTCTGCTAAATGATGACTTTGATAACATTGCTAATGTTACTCACCTCAAATGCCAGTGCAATTAAATGAGGATGTATAGACTTTTGACCTTGTGGTACAGATGAGTCCACACAGGGCTTTGGTAATACTACAGGACACTGTGGCTCCACCATGGAACCCAGCCAAAGTGAAAACTAACACACCAGGAATTCACAGACAAAATAGCATGAAGCATATCCCAAGGCTGTGTGTTGTTTATTGGTTCAGTTGAGCTGCTTAGACAGTGTGTAGGCAACAGAGGGTTACTATTTCCAAGTTTAGACATCTCAGATTAGGGAGCTGGCAAGATGTCTCAGAGCTGTGAAAGAAGGTTTCTCCCATGGCTTTCAGTGGTCATTTTTTCTTCTCTTCACAAGGTCATTCCTGTGCATCTGCATTATTATCCACTCTTCTTACAAAAAGACCACTCTGACCCAGTCCCAGCCCATGCAACCATTGTCATTTTGCCTGGCTCCATTCTGTCAAAGTGTGGTCTCTAAATGCAACAACAGTGGGTGGTAATGGAGCTAGGACCTCAGTGTAGAGATGTCTGAGAGGATACAGTTGAGATCACAACATGGCATATGCCAAGTGAGCAAGATGAAGAGGTTAGGAAAGGGGAAGGCTTGAATGAGAAGAGATGGATTCCAGGCAGGTTTCAGTAGGAAGGGATGAGTCCAGGTCATGAGGAAATCCATTGTTTACACCACATCCTGGAGGTAACTGTAAAAAGACTATTCATTTTAAGAAATAAATGTAGCATTAGGATGGCCAAGTCCAGCTGTTCAGGATTAATGAAGCATGCCTTCTGTGGAGATATCTTTTTATAGGGCATGTGGATATGAGCATGTGTTCTAACCCCTCTGAATATCTCTGTATCATTCTCCATTGATGGAAACCTTTCTCTTATGAAGTAGGGTGAAACTACCTCTATTGTGCCTGGCCCCTGCCTTGCTGCCAATGAAGGTGAGGAAGTAATGGGAGTAGTGGCTGATGCAGAGGGAAGTCAGGGCTATGAGCATATGTGATGACATGAGGGAGGAGGGAAAAAATAGGGATGCAGGGCTGGGGAATCAGACTTTATAGCAAAACCATCATTGAGCACATCAAAATACCACTGTGTGAACTTTTATCATTTGTGGAATTATTCTTTCTCTAAAAATGCTTCCCTTAAATATTGTTTTTTTTTCTGGGCTTTGGAAAGGTTTTAAGCAGGTCTAATATGGATGCTGAGAGCTGATATGTCACATTACTGACCAAGAAAAGATCTGGGACAGAGACAATCAGTAAGGTAGGGCTGGAGAAGACTTCCGTCCATTGCACATGTGGAGAAGCCCGATCTAGTTCTCTCCTTGGAGGAGCCTCTTTTCCTATGCTTTGACAGTCTTATGAGTGGGGAAGAAGAAAAACCAATTGACTTTAAGGCTCCATGCCAGGGGGAGGCATACTGCTGAGACATCTGAGACTAGAAGTGTTCTTTGGTTGTCATCCTAGATAAGGCTTTGGGATCAATGTGAAGGACTAGTCATGGGTGAGAAGAGATGGGAACATTAGAGCTACATTGCCCTTATCTCAAGACATGGCTTTGTTAGCCATGTGCCATCAGACGGAGTACCTCAGCTCTCAGCCTCTGAGTTTCTAGAGTACTAATAGGACCACCAAGTACTAATGTAATGATAATAGTAGCCCTGACTTAAAGCCTACTGGTTCTAGAACATTAGTACCTAGAATAGTACTGGTGCTCAAAAGTTGTTCTTATTAGACATGTGTAATCTGTAGCTATAGTGATACGGGTAGCAGGACAGTTGGTATGAAGGCTGTTCTTCGTGATAGGTAAGTTTATTTCATTAAGTATAAAAGCTTTAGTCTTGCTCCTTGTATCTACCAATGGAGGTTGTTTTCTGGGCTATGGTGACACGGTCAAGTGCCATTGTTAATTAGTGAAAGGCCAGTGCAACTTGGACTTCAATTATTGAGAAAACCTCGAATCCACTCAATTGCTACCTCCTTTAGTGAATCTTAATTTCACCACTGGACCCACTAATCACCACTTTGTTACCCTATTTTAAATCTTTGTAGAGCAGTTATTGTTAGTTTTTATTTATTGGTTTGCGTTATTCATTCATTTTCTTGTTTATGTCACCAATATGTATTATATTGTTACCATGTCACAGTCACTCTATGTGCTAAGGCAATGAATGGAATAAAAGGATGAAATAAAAGACATCCTTTGTCATTGTGGGAAAGGTGGCTTAAAAAATAAATAAGTAAATATGTAGTAAACTAGTATGCCAGATGGTGGTAAATCTTATGCATAAAACCATCAAGTGCTTCTCTGGGGTGTGGCATTTAGGCTTAAAGCTACAGGGCTTGTCATAGAAGGCTTTACTTCACCAATGGATTGCACGAGGCAGAAATTTGAAGGGGTGATGCATGTGTCCATCTGGGTGAGCATGTTCATCATGAAGTGAAGAATACCCATTTTGTGTTCACGTCGTAAGGAGTTCAGTATAACAAGAACAAAACTGAAGAGCGGGTGTATTGATCAACATTTGCCAACATAAAACACCAACACGAAGTTGATGGTTCCAGACAACTACTATTTGTTTAGTTCAGTAACCTATTGATCAGCAATGTTGCTGGGCTCAGCCAGGCAGTTCACCTGCTCACCTCAACTGGGTATGTTCTTGGCAGATGCCAGGTAGCTGGATCTTGGTCAGTCTTGTGTCACTCACATCAGTTGGCTTGCCTGTGGCCCATGTTGATCCATTGTCCTCCAGCAAGTTATCCCATGTTTGTCCCCATTATGTCTCTTTTATTATGTTTTCTTGGTCAGAAGAGGTCTTGTGGCAGTCCTGGCATTCCAAGGACAGAAATAACTTCTTTTCGATTCTGTTACTTACACTGTTTTTGTGTATGAGTTGCAAACCTTCCTGAGGATTTGGAGCTGAGTCCTAGCCAGAGATAATATAATAATTGAGAAACATTTCCAGGCTACTCTGTTCAAAAGAGACCCGAAAGCAGCAGCCATATTTCCAGGAAGGAGTCTACTATAGTTCTCTAGGTGAGGTTTGTCATATAGGAGGCAAGAACTGTCTTATTCTTCCACAATATTTTCAGTGTGTAGCTGGAACATGGTGAGTTTTCTACACATGTAGGTTAAATGAAAGAGTTAAAATATAATATCCACTCGAGGGTTGATGAGCATGGAAGGGATTAGAAGGGAGGGTATCAAAAGTCTAACTTATAAGTGATTAAGTCAAAATTTGAATTTGGGTGTTTTTTTTTTAATTTTTTATTAATTACACTTTATTCATTTTGTATCCCCCCATAAGCCCCTCCCTCCTCCCCTGCCGATCCCACCCTCCCTCCCCTTTCTGCATGCATGCCACTCCCCAAGTCCACTGATAGGGGAGGTTCTCCTCTTCTTTCTGATCTTAGTCTATCAGTTCTCATCAAAAGTGGCTGCATTGTCTTCTACTGTGGCCTGGTAAGGCTGCTCCCCCCTCAGGGGGAAGTGATCAAAGACTTAATCACTTATAAGTTAGACTTTTGTTTAACCACCCATTTCTCCCCTGGACAACAGGGTTAATTTCTATCTTAATGTGTTGCTTGGAAAATAATTGATAAAATAAAATAAATAAAATGTCATATACATAAGCAAAAAAAAAAAAAGAAGGGAGGGTATCTAGGAGAAGTGAGGGAAGAAAAGTACTATGACTCTATTTCAACTAAAAACATATTTGGAGAAGAGAGTGGATGAATAAATGGGAATTTAAATTTCCAAGGGGAGCTTGCAGAGACCAAATAGGACCCACTTTTCTGAATTTCTGTAGGAGGTCTCCCCTAGCCCTTGAGTGATGTGCAGACAGTGGCTATGCTTGCTGTCCTTGGACTGACTTTTGGGATGGGAGTGCCCTTGAG
This sequence comes from Psammomys obesus, assembly GCF_907164565.1. NCBI lineage: Eukaryota > Metazoa > Chordata > Mammalia > Rodentia > Muridae > Psammomys > Psammomys obesus. The sequence continues at coordinate 13,088,851 of NW_026594428.1, forward strand.
TTAAAGCACTTAGCAGAAAATGTATGGACAATTAGCAATGGGAGGCCCGGGGGGGTGGTGGTGTCCATTTATGGAGGGTTATTCAGTACTGTGTTTTAAGCTATTTCATTTTACTCCATTGAATTCTGGATTGTTTTCTTGAATTCATGGGTTGAGTTTTTTTTTTCCTTCTTTTATTTTATCTTATTTTATTTTTAAAATATTAGTTACAGTTTATTAACTTTGTATACCAGCTGTAGCCTGCTCCCACATTCCCTCCCAATCTCACCCTTCCTCCCTCATCTCCTCCCTGCCCCTTTCCAAGACCACAGATAGAGGAGGTCTCCTCCCCTTCCATCTGACCCTAGCTTATCAGGTTTCTTCAGGACTGGCTGCAATGTCCACCTTTGTGGCTTAGCAAGACTGCTCCTCCCTTGGGGAGGAGGGGTACGTCAAAGAGCCAGCCATTGAGTTCATGTCAGAAATAGTCCCTGTTCCCCTTAATAGGGAACCCCCTTGGATACTGAGCTACCATGGGCTATATCTGAGCAGGGGTTCTAGGTTATAGTCATACATGGTCCTTGGTTGGAAATACAGTCTCATAAAAGACCCCTGTGCCCAGATATATTAGGTCCTTGTGGAGCTCCTGTCCTCTCTAGGTCATAGTAACTCCCATGCTTGAGTTTTACTATAAATAGAAATCATAAAACTGAGTGTTGCGCTTTTTGCTCTAGAGGAATAATTGGTGGAATAAACTAAAAAACTGGAGGATGATCCCTAAATACTTTTGTCAGCAAGTAAAGAAATGTGACGTGTGTGTGTGCTCGCATGTGTGTGTGTGTGTATGTGTTGTTTCATGGGACTTCAGTACCTCCAAATATATGGTGTTCATTGGTCTCTTTTATTTATTTATTTTTTTAATACTTGACAACCTCACATGTTCTAATTTTCAGCTCTAAGGCTTTGAACTATTTGTCAACCCTACCTCAAGTCCTACAGGATGTTGACTTGTGGTCCTTGAGTAATATTTCTCTAAGTGGCACTGGAGAGGAAGCACCAAGTTATTCAAGATCTAGCTATCCACTCTGCTCCCAAGCACAGCCTGATGTTTCCTCTCCTCCCCTTCCTACATCTCTCTCTTTCATGTGTCATTTTCCAGTTGGATTATTTCCAAAGTCCAAGTTATAGAGACTCACATAGCTTCATCACTTGTTCTAGAACCTACCAATGAAGGCTTCCATCCACCTAGCACTGCCCTACTTCTCTCTCCCAGGCTCTTCAAGCAAAGGGTCCAAACTAAATTGTTTGTGTCTCCTCACTTCCTGATTGCTCTTTACTCCACTCAATGCTGACTTGTTCCACCATTACTTTCATGAAACTGTCCTTGAAGTGGGCCCTGGCCTGGAAGGGGCTCTGGACATCTCATGGTATGACTCATTTCCTGCTGATTCTTCTCTGGAATTCTCTTTGTATCTCGGAATGCTCAGGTTTATTTTGGTTCTATGTTTTGCTTTGATTCTCAAATCTTGGTTCTTCCTCTATTACATATGGAATTTCTTTTGTGCTAACAAATAACTACCTGTCTATTGACAACTTCCTTTGCATATCTAATGAGAATTAGAATCTAAATGAGTCTATAACAGAACTCATGGTCTTCCTCCTGAAATTTTTGTGGTTTCTAAGTGCCACATTTAAGCATTTTGTTTTGGGATATTTTTGTACCCCTGTGTCATATACAGCCGCCCTGATCCAACTTGCCACTTCTCCTTGTTTGGACCAGCTGTGTCATCTTCTAAATGGCATTTCTGCCGCTTCTCCACTCAGGTTCATGTTGCAATTGAACAGCAAAAGGAATATCACTGTGTACCGAGCTTGGGAGACTTCTCAATTCCCTCAAAAGAGCCAAGGTTCTTTTTGATGATGGTGTATGTGTCTTCTTCTTTGAGCTCATTTCACTTTGTTTGTCTGTTTTCCTGCTACCCATGTTTACCTTATGCCCCAGAACTCCTCCCAGTACATTTGTGCTCTGCCCTCTGCTAAGTACATGTGTCCTCTGCTCTTCTTTGAATGACTCTTACTGATTCATGTCTAGTAATCTCGATGAAATGTTATGGTTTGTATCTTAAGTTTCTTCCATATGTGAAGGTGTGATGGCTAATTTGTGATGCTTGTGAGATGGTAGAATCTTAGGAGGTGGGGCCTAGGAAAGGAAGTTTGGTCACTGGGTACATGCTCTTGAAGGGCATATTGGAACTCACCCCCTTGTTCTCCCTCCCTTTGCTTCACAACCATCATGAGGGCAAATTGTTTTCTTTGCCATATTATCCTCTGATGTCTCATTGTCTTGCCACAGGCTCCAAACCAGCAGAACTAAGTAACCATGTCCCAAAGCCTCTGAAACACTGAACTAAAGTCATTCTTTCCTCCTTTAAGTTATTTGTCTAATCACATGTCTTGTTCCCGAGATAAAACACCATAACCAGCAAAACATAAAGGAGAAAAGGCTTACTTGGCTTACTGTTCCAGTTTACAATCCACCCTGTTGAGGAAGTCAGAGTAGCACGTCCTCGAAGCAGCTAGTCATGTTATACCCACAACCAAGATGGAGAACGATGAGTCAGTGTGTATGTGTTCAGGCTCAACTCACTGTCTTCACTTTATATGCTTCAGAGTCCCCTGGGGTGGGAATGGAACCACTCACAAAGAGCAGGTCTTCTCACCTCAGTTAATGCACTCAAGACAATCACCCACAAACATGCCCACAGGCCAACCAAAATCTACAAAACGTGTATCCACACCCTCATCTTAGGCAATTCTAGATTGTGTCAACTTGAGACAATTAAACTAACCTAACATTTCTTAGGTATTTTGTCACAGCTACTAAAAAGTAACTGACACCCCCCCCTTTTTTTTTTTAGCAAAGAAGTTTCTTGGAATCCCAATCCCCGCCCCCAACTTTGTCCTTTTGCCTTCCTTCAGATGTGTTGGCTGGGTTTGCTTATGGCACTTGTCATCACCTGTGGTTGCATCCTGACTTGTCTATGCCATTTTTAATCTAGTATCCAGTAGGCTGTAAGTGCTACATGAGAGGCCTTCTGTGTTCTCCTGTTTTTGTACTAATGTAAGAAGAATTTTAATTTGCAGGATAACTGAGTTTAAATTAAAGGAGCCAGAATTTCCTGAAGGCCAGAATCTCTGTTGCTTGAGAAGACTTGCTGTTGACTAATCCCCCATTTATGTGTGTGTGTGTGTGTGTGTGTGTGTGTGTATGAATATGATAACTGTTTAAAATGTCTGCATAAATGAATCATTTTAAGGAAAGTTTGTACCATTTTACCATATAGCTTTAAAAATTATTGAATAAATGGACATCACAACAAGATAGTCAGGAATAAATAATTCACAGCATCCCTAATGAATCATGCTATAGGAAAGCTGATGGAGTCATATTTTATTTATCTCTGTATTGAAGAAAATCAATCTCCGAGTTTTCAGAGTGGTCGGCCCTGGTGCTCAGCTTTGGCCCTGCGTGTGTGAAGTGAGGTTCTCTTCTGAACACTTTGCTGTCCTAACTCAGCTGGTAAACTCCCTGCTGCAGACCACTGCAGTGTCGGTGCACCTGCCCTCAGTGGATTTCCAGCTTACGACGGAAGTAATCCCTCTCAAACCCCAGTCTCTGGAGTGACATTTGCCATTCATATCTCAGTCTAGCTCTCTGCCTCTCATTTGTCCTCCTCAAATGTCCTGCCTGGAAAGCATTAACTCTTCTTGAACTTGTTATTTTGTGCTTGTAAAATACCTTAGACCCTGCCACTGTCCAGCCCTATGTAATCAGAGGGAAAGGAATTTCTGCTTCGAAGATACTCTATTTGCCCAAGCCATGCTTCCTAAGCATTTACCTATAAGGATAGGCATTTTCACATAGCTCTTAAGTGCTATATCTTTCTTTCAAGGTACTCCAAGATGTGGCGTCATCATGAAGGGTAGGCAAATAGTACAATTTTTTTTGTGTGTTTGTCTGTATGCCTGTTTTTGTAGTTAGAAGTTCACAGGTACTGTGACTATTTTCTAAAGCACATGAAGCATTTATCTGCAGTTCAGAAGGTGGAGCCACTCTGTACTCTCTGCCCCTTGAGACACTTAGTTTGATGAAACTGTAAGCACTGGTGAGGACCTGTTTCCCTTCCTCTCTACAGAGGAGCAGGGGCTGCTGAGCTGTGTTGTGCCTTGTGTCTCTGCTGAGAGTTAATCCCTCGGGTCCTGGGCACTGAAGTTTGTGGTCAGTTTGATTTTATGCAGGTGAATTCAACTTTGGGATTGTGTCAGACAAACAGAGAAAGCCTTGTATCATTGAAAGGGCTCCTTTGAAGTTAAAGCTATTTTTTTTTTTTTTTTTTACTGATAAACAAAAAAGAGATCATCTCCTTGCCACTTGAAGTGTGTCTTTTGTAACATCCTAGGCCAGCCGGTGCTTCCCACTGAGCTGTGTCTCTGTCACTGTAAGATTTAGCTCTTCCAGGAGTACATCTGAAAGTAGTGTAAGCAAAAGTAATTTTTACTGACAAAGGTAACTATGGACAAAAGTAAAATCTCCAAGTTTTAATTTACCTGTCATGCATTTTTGTGGAAATAATTTTATTCTTGCTTCCTGCCCAATAAGTTAATGATTCTGCTGGCCTGCTAACATGTGGCCTTTCTGAATATACAATATGAATATCTTCCCTGCATGCTGTTGCTCATCCTCTCTCAGGCTTTCTGGGGTTGGGGGCGGGGCCCTGTGCTCAGGTTTATTGATGAGCTCATTCCCTTCTCCTAAGCGGATGAGGCTGTGAAATCAAGAGCCACTTGACAGTGGTCCTCAGCTGCGGAGGAAGCTGGCAGCACCAAACGTGAGTGGAGCCTGAGACAGCACAGGAAGAGGAGCTAAGTGTACAGCTAATGCAAGTGCCACGAAGGAAATTGACGAATTAAGGAACTGGAGGGCACTCATTACAAAATAATGGCCTAAATTAGACTCACAAATTTTGTCTTAATAAGGAGATGGGCTAAATATTTCATCTTACGTTATTCTTCTTTCAAAATGCCCTCTACAAATTTCCATCGCAGCTTCTGTTAAAAATATTACTGTAGAATCAAGAGTCATAATCTTATTTATGAACCTGCCTGATGTTTTCCCATGCAATGAACAAAGCAATCACAACAGCCCAGAGCACAGAGAATAGTTAAGCGCTGCAGAACAGAAATTCTTAGATGATTTCTTTTTTAAAATTTCAGCCTATAATTTTAATTCTCAAAATGAGAAACCAACTCATCAAAAGGAGATTAACCCATAAAAATGAGCAACCATGTTGAATTCAGTTTTTATATTAATAAGTATGGAAGCCATTTCATTCTGATGGCAAGAGTAAATCTCTTGTGGACATGGACCCTTGTACAAGGGTGGTACAAAGGTGGTAGTGGTGCTCAGACTTACTAGAAGAAAAGTAGAGATTACCACCACATAGAATAGTGATAGTGTCTGGGAGATTAATGGATACATGTGAAAAACTGAGCATGCCAAAGATTGACCTCAAACATACCTCCTGTGAAGATGAAACCAGACAAGATGCAGGTTTTCTCCAGTTATTTATTTTTCCTTTAGTTTTTATGGTAGAAATAAGATTTCTGCTACTTTTAATTTTGACATTATAAACTATCCCTGTTTAAAAGCAAGATAATGTATTTTTAAAAATACTCATTCTGGTTAAAAACAAATGAGAATCAGAGGAATGGATTCCATTTTTAAAAATTTCCCAAAGAAACCTGGTGCTGGCATTCTACTCTGTGTAGCTCTCCCATTGAGCTCCTCTGAACCCTCATTCCATGTATGTATCAACATATTTTGCACAGTTCAGCTAGGTCAAATCTACCTGGAATGATTACTTTGTTGAAACTCTGTCCTTCATAAAGTCAATCAGTGATAAGCCCGAGTTCTCTCAGTGCTCAGGACTAGTACTCTGAAGTGTGGCCTGGCCTCCCATTGGTACCAGTCAGCTTTGGTGACGACTCAGTGCCATAGTGACCTGGATCTTAGGTCTTGGTGGTGTCCTTCTAGGATGGGAATTTCCTCGCTCTGTCTTTCAGAAGGAGAAAATAAACCATGAGACATGTTGGGTGTCACCAGTCCAACATGAAAAGGGACTTTCTGGGACTTCACCAATCCAATGTGTAAAGGGACTTTGGTGGATCACATCATGCTATGGAGGTTCCGAGGAAATATTGTACATACGCTGGAGCTGATTTTATTTTAAATCTATCACATATTGCCTCTCTTTTGCTTCTTCCTAGTGTGCATGGCTGTGTAGATAACATGCAGACTATGTTTTCCATTTTTATTTTGGTAGCTTCGGATGGGTCCTCCCCATCTTCTTATCAAACCTCCAGGAATACAGTAATTACTACTTCCTAGGCTGGAAAGACTTCCCAAGTGTGCTGTCACCTTCTGCAGTGTGCCGTTTATTCTGCTGTGTACTTGCTAGCTGTGACCTTGTCTTTGCCCTCATTGTCTCTTAAATGACAGTTTGGACTAGGATATTTCTGAGCACCAACCTAGTCCTTGAACCTCCACAGCTCAGATACACCCTCATCTACATCTCATGCTTGTATTGTACCATGGTTGCTCTTTTCCACATGGAATGCTATTGCTTGCCCACAACTAGACACCCACGAGTCAGTGGTGGACACATGCCTGAACAGGTTTGTGGGACAGTTGTCTGTGTCCCATCTCCTTTCACTCAGTAACACAGGACAATCATTCGCTTGTGAAAAACAGTTTTGAACACAGCGACTGAACTGTGTGAACTTTGTGCCAGGGTCTTAACAAGGGATTCTGCAGTATCACTATCGTTTTTAAGGGCTGAGGCTTTAAAATGGTACGCATTATATGTTTGGGAATTACCTGAAAAAAAAAATGAATAAATCAGTTCTGGAGAACTGAGAAAGGGATACTTTTCTCAGAGGACACTCAGTATGGAGAATCCATGATGGTTTCAGTGTTTTCCTGCTGTTGTGAAAGCTATCAGAACCCAGCTGCGGGATTTCTGGTACCTTGGTCTTCGCAGCAGCTGATAGTAGCTGTTCCTGAGCACTTATTTTCCAGGGCAGAGCCATCTGAACTTGGGATTCTAGGCCCTCTCTAGTCTGCTTGCTCCTCCATGCTTGTCCAAACTTCCCCTGTAAAGGCAGTTCAAATGCCTCTACATGAATCAGTAGGAGATACAATTCTCTGTTTCAGTCAACTGCCTCTCGTGGTAAAACACCTCAGATAATCAGGTTATAAAGACAAAAGTTTATTTTAACTTGCAGTTTTAGAATTTCCCATCTGGGATTAAGTTGGTCATCTCTTTTAGTGTTCTAGTGGGAATGTTTGGTGGTCACAGCAAGGAGAACATGGCAGAGTAAACGGTTCACTTCATGTCTAGTGGCCAAAAGAGAGGAAAGGCCAGAGTCCCACTATCTGCTTCAGGACCCACCCCCAACCACACAAGGGTCTCATAAAGGATCTATCACTTCCCAACAGTGACCAGGCCCTTATCACATGGGCTCCATGTGCATGTTGGGGGAGGGGAGGCAGGCAACACTGGAACTGTGGCACCTCACAGAAGATAGTTTCTGTGATTCCCATTGAACCATCCCTGAACAATGGGGCAGGGGAATAGTGGATGGATTTAAAAAGGGAAATGTAACTTGACTAGAAACAGAGCATGTGTGAGATGGGTGAAGGAGCGTGTGGCTGGCACTAGAATAAGGAACCACCAAGTGCTTACACATAGCAAAAACATTTCAAAGGCATTTCAGAAATTGTCAAGGCTTCATTCCCCACAAGTCCAGACATTTAGAAATGCAGAATTCTGTCAAAGACCTTCGAGGGCAATTTTTTCAGTGAAGAGACCTAGAGTACTCTCTATGCTCAGAACTACAGGATTTGTTTCCTTGTGTTCAGCCAGAAAGGCATTGAGAGGCCATGGCAGCCATTTTTGAAGCAGGGCCCTCTATGGCTTGTGCAAACAGTAGACTTCAATGTCATATATGCAAGATGCCTTATGTATCTTGGTATCTGGTACTGAAAGTTCAAAAGACAGCCTAGAAGGCTGCACAGTGCACAAGCTGGAGTTCCTGCAGCCAGCTCCTGAGAGAGTGATGTGGGAAGCTGTGAACAGGATGCCAAGGCTTCATTAGAGACCTTGGGAAATTAGACTGCCATGAACAAGGATCATCTGTTGAGGGAAGTTATAGGCAGCGTGCAAAATCAGCTTGACACAGAGGACATGTGGATAGCATCCAGCAGAGCCACAGGGCTAGGGATGTCCAAGCCCTTGGTGGCCCACACCCTAGTATAGTGTGGGATGCCATATGCCACCATTATAACTATTCCATTTATGCTCTCTGCAGGGGCCCATGGCTGAGTTTGCTTTGAATTCCCCAAAGAGGCTTTGGCTTCTGAGCAAGGCTGGAGCAAATAAGACTTTGGCAACTCTTAAAGATGGGCTAAGTGCATTCTGAACTGTGAATTGGGCATGAGGCTTTCAGGACAGGGACAAAACGCTGCGGTTTTGATGATGAATATCTATCATTCAACATGTTAAACTCATGTCAGGATTTGGTTTTGAGGGTAGCACTGTTAGGTTGGACGTGGATCCTAGAGGAAGAGCATCAGGTCATTGGAGAGTATGCTCTTAAGGGGACTCTGAGACTTGATCCCCTCCTTTCTCTCTGTTTAGTTGTTTTGGTTTTTGCCTCTAGGCCAGAAAGTGCCATGATTCATTCCTTGACCCATTTCCTGTTCCACATTGCAATCCTAAATCTTTATCAGAGATCTAAAATAGATCTGATAATAGACTGGGACCTCTTTAACTGTAAATAAACAATATTCTTTTTTCCTTTATAAGTTAATTTCAAGTATTTTGCTATAGTGACAAAGATGACTAATGTAGATACTGAATTCTCAAAAAAAACACTGTTTCTTGTCTGTATCCACAATGCTTTACTTCTGGCATCAGCTGTGTGAGCATTTTCACACACCAAATGCTTTTCCATTTCTCTGTAGACACTGACTTATATGAGGTAAATCTGGTCAGTTCAGGTTCAGACCTACAAGACTGTCCCTACCTTGGCTTTCATTTGGCTCAAGTCCAAGTTGAATTCTCTCTTACATCTCTGGTAACTATAGATCAGAGGTTTCTGAACTCTTCCCTGAAATGCAATCTCAGGAATTTGCCAGAATGGCTTATGAGCTCAGGAAAATACCGTAACTACTTTCGCTTAGTGGTGTAGCAGATGCGACTTGGGAATAGCTAGTGAGAAAGGTAAAGAAGGCTCCTGCAAAGTGAAAGGAAGGAGTGCAAAGCAAGGACCAGCACAAAGCCCGCTGTCTCTCTCCTTTTAGATTTTACTAGTGAGAAAGGTAAAGAAGGCTCCTGCAAAGTGAAAGGAAGGGGTGCAAAGCAAGGACCAGCACAAAGCCCGCTGTCTCTCCTTTTCGATTTTACTAGCTCTCATTCCATGGAGATGACTAATGACCTCATTTGTCCTTGATGCTCTGTCAGTCTTCAGCTCCTCTTTCTCAGGGAAGATCAAAAGAAGTGAATAAAAATTTCAGTCCCCTAACTGAATGGTTGGTTCTCCTGGAAGCAGTTCCATCTTGAGGCTATCCAAGAACCCCCCCCCCCCAGCTCTGTCTTCTTATTAATACACAGAAAGATACAGGTTACTCTAGAGAGCCCAGTGCCTTTAAGAGCTGTATGCTCAGAAATAGGGACGGAGACCAGGCACTTATGATTCTTATATCACAGCAGAGCAGTGATGTAGGAATTACTATCTTTGTTTGTCTTTCAACTGAAGGCATGGAGGCTCTGAAGGTCAAGCAGATTCCTAAGGTTAAATAGAAAAGGGGAAGTTAGAGCAGTTAGATAACTACCCCTTTCTAGGTCTACCCCTTTCTTCACAGCAGGTAAAGGACATAGGACAGTCACAACATATTGTATGTGTGTGTGTGTGTGTGTGTGTGTGTGTGTGTGCATGTGTATGCCCACAGATGTCTGCATTCGTATTTCAAAAATACTGTCTCCATGATGTATTCCTTGGCATCCATAGCTGCAAGGGAAAAATACTGTGTGGCTTTCTCAGGTGGCTCAGCTCACTGGAAAAATACTAACCTTGTGTTGCATTGGGTGGCCTTGTAATGGGAGGAGAAGGCAATTTCCAGAGAACATTATGGGTTGTGGCCTCTGTGCTCTGTGAATCTTGCTTTGCAGCCTCTCCTGCACCCTCCTCACCTTGTCACAGCAGCTACTTGGATGAACACAGCTGACCCTTCTTTTGTCACATCATCCTACTCTCTGCCTGGCACCTGTCTCTACCCTGGCAGCAGTTCTGTCCCAGTCACTCTGCTCCCCTCCTCTCAGGGCAGGAGGCGCAGCACAGCCCTCTTAAGATCATTCACTCCCCACTGAAAACCAGCGCCTCTCTCTCTCTTCACTTTCTTGGCTCTGAAATGTCCAGAGGCTTTTTGCTTTCAGTGGAGGGTATGGGAAAGGGCAGTGACATTTAATATTGTTGCCTCTGTTCAACAATGAATTCATTGTTTCTAAGTTATAAGTGGTCTTATTTTGCTATTATCAGTGCAGTCCCAGTCTTTCAATCATATTTTTTTTTCTTCAAAGAAGTTCAGTGGAGAACAAATTATCTTTTAATGGGGACATAACTTACTAGAAACCAATAATAGGGTGATCTGATTTTCAGAAAAGCATCATTAATGCTTCCTCTGAGCCTCTCTCTCTCTTAGCCAAAGCACTGATTGTTCTGTGTCCTTTCTGCTGAGCTTGTAAGCACAGGGACACTCCAGGGAGCAGCCTCACATCCAATGATGGATAAACACCTTCCTTCATAGATTGCTAAAGAGTGGGTTACCAGGCAGAAGGCTTCACATTCATGTTTTCCTATATAGTTTATTACTTCGGAGTGTTCTTCAAGATAAGCAAAGCTTTCATAAGAAATAACATGCTACTCCTTCACGTGCAGCAGCCAAAGTCATGGCTTGGGACCCTCCTGCAGCCACCTTTGATGTTGATGATGCAGGTGGTTTCTGTCCCTTCCAAGCCAGCTCCCTGGGGTTTACAAGATGGGACTATGGATGAATTGGAACAAATGCATTTTAAATTCACTCAGCACATCTGTGGTGACAAAAAAAATGATGAGATTTCTTCCACTTGGTAGTCCTTTTATGTGACAGATAGGATTTCTTGAAGTTGTTACTATTGATGCTTGGTTTTGCTGAGAAGTCTGTCTTCCATGTTTGGAAGGCGTTTGGCAATCTTCATTGAATCGATGGTGGTGGCATCATTTCTAGAAATGTCAACCAGAAACAGCTGTAGATAGTTGTTGAATAAACGGGCTTTAGGCTGGAGCAAAGGCAAAGCATCAAGCACATGTGTGTGAGAGAGAGAGAGCAGCTTAGGAGCTATAGTGGCTTTGGAGATTCTTTCATTCTGTCAGTCAGGGTCTCTTGTGAAGCAGATAAGACAAAACTAAACTTTGCTCCCTGACCCAGTGTGCCTTAGTTCTGATGTGGCTCTGTGTCAGGGTAAGAAGTTACAAGTCTCAGCATTGGGAAGTTATAGTCCCTGCTCAAAGAGTTCATGATGCTGTCGGGAGCAGGTGGGTGGATTAAAGGGAGATTCCCATCCTGCTGCTGATGCCATGGAGAGCAAGTTTAAAAATCTATCACTGCCTTCCTCATTTTCTAAAATTCATTTAAAATATTTGACAAATATATACATGTATATGTATATTGGGCATAATACAATTTTTTTTTAATTTTTCTTACATTTTGTTAACTCTGTATCCCAGCTGTGTTCCAATCCCTCATTCCCTCCCAGTCCCACCCTCCCTCCCTCATCTCCTCCCTGCCCCTTTCCAAGTCCACTGATAGGGGAGGACTTCCTCCCCATTCATCTGACCCTGTTTTATCAGGTATCTTCATGACTGGCTGCAAAGTCCTCCACTGTGGCCTAACAGTACTGTTCCTCCCTTGGGGGGTGGGGAGGCCAAAGAGCCAGTCATTGAGTTCCTGTTAGAAATAGTCCCTGTTCCCCTCACTATGGGAAGCCACTTGGTTACTGAGCTACCACGGGCCTAGATCCTTCCTTAGGTCATGTGTTTTTTGTTTTTGTCTTTTTTTTTAGAATTCCAAGAAGGAGATAAATGTGAAATTACATTAACTACATCCTTGCCTTACTGATTCAACTGATTAGTGAACCTGTTTTAATAATTTAAACTCGTCCAAGTGGGTTCCATAGTAATGGGAAGAGGGACTGTCTCTGACATAATCTGATTGGCCTGCTCTTTGATCACCTCCCCCTGAGGGGGGAGCAGCCTTACCAGGCCACAGAAGAAGACAATGCAGCCACTCTGGATGTGATCTGATAGACTAAGATCAGTCAGAAGGAAGGAGAGGAGGACCTCCCCCATCAGTGGACTTGGGGAGAGGCATGCGTGAAGAAGGGGGAGGGAGGGTGGGATCAGGAGGGGAGGAGGGAGGGGCTTATGGGGGGGGATACAAAGTGAATAAAGTGTAATTAATAAAAGTTAAAAAAATCTTAAAAAGATAATTTGAATTCTGTGGCATGGCAAATGAAATATTTAGATAATATATCCATGATGGAAAAAATCTCCTAATAAAAGTTACACAAAGAAAAAAAATCGTATCACTGACTGTGCCCTTTACTGTTGAGATGGTGACCCCTTTGGAGTCCTGTAAGCACAGGCTTGTTTTTTCAATGGGGCGCTGCAGAGGCAACCCACTCACCTCCCCTGTGTGCTGCTTGTTTACACTGATCCTGCATCTGTGGCCTCAGCTCAGACTTTTATATCTTCAGATTTTCCCTGACATTTACAGAAAGACTTGCCTCCCCCAGGAGGCTGTGCGGGTTGTCATGGCTTGGGCTGGGAAGAACACGGTCATCGTCTCTTCTTGTTTTTGGTTCTAGGACATGATGCATGACTTCGTCCCGTTTCTCATCCAGCAGTCACATTGCTCACATGCGTTGGGAACTATTTGAAATCAGACGTTATGTTAGATTGTTGGACTAAAGCAGTTGTTATTTGACTATTTCTGTAGACATGCGGAATGTGCCATGGGAGCAATAGTCACAGGTCTTAGCAAAGGCAAGCAGAAGATCAAGTTTCTTTTTCTTAAAAAAAGCTACAGTCTGACAAGTGTTTGCACTTTCTGAGGAACATTGTTTTTTCTTTCTAATGTAATCCTTCTGTCTTAGTTAGAGTTTCTATATCTATGTCCAAAAAAAAAAAAAAAAAGTTAAGGAGGAAAGGACTTTTTCAGCTTATGCTTCCACATTGCTGTTCACCAATGGAAGTCAGGACAGGAAACCAAGCAGGGCAGGAACCTGAGGCATGATCTGATGCAGAGGCTGTGGAGAAGTGCTGCTTACTGGTTTGCTTCCTCTGGCTTGGTCAGCCTCCTTTCTGTTCAAACTAGGGATGGCACCACCCAAAATGGGCTGGGCCCTTCCTCATTGATCACTAATTGAGGAAATGCTTTACAACTGGATCTCATGGAGGCATTTCCTCAACTGAGGCTCTTTCCTCTCTGAAGATTCTAGTTTTTGTCAGGTTGATGAAAAACTAGCAATCACGCCTTCTAAAGTTTCAAGCTCTATATTACACTTACTTCTCTGTATTTCTGTGTCTTGGGATGACTGGGTCTCTGAGTTCCTTGCAGTCACTGACCAAAGGCCTCCATCCTCACTGATTGGTCAAGAGTACTATCAGGATGCTTGGGCATTTCACTGCATCATCCTGCACTCCTGCAGGGCTACCAGATTTGTGGATTCTCAAGTATCATGTGAGTGAATGGGTGGATCATTCCAGCAAGGGGAAGATGCTATGGAGGAAAAGTTTCTTTCTGATTCCTAGAAAACTTTGACTGGAGGGGCAACGAAAAGTCTGAAAAGTCCTGAGGAGGCATTCATCTACTCCTTAAAGCTGGGGTAAAATGGGACAGCAGTCGCTCCTTCACTGCTTACATGGGAGCAATGAGTTGATTTTTTGCACATGGGTGGTTACAGTGTTTATGTCCCTGAATGGGGCTTCTTGGAATTCAACTCAATGTCACATGACACCAGGGAATGGGATGAGGTGGAGGTCTACCTGGAAGGTAGATGGAGTAACCATACACAGGCAGAGCAGTGATCACTCCTTAGCAGATTAACTCAAGGAACAGAGGACTCGGGAATTCCCTTTTCTCACAGAAGGTGTGCAACAAACACTATAGCCAAGTGCAGCCCAGGGAGCCACACCCAAGCCTCTACAAAGTCATACAGTAAGAAGATTCCAATTTGACCCATAGCTCAAACCCACTAAGACAGAGAAGTAGAACAAACTCTGCTTATATTAATAGTCCTCTCTGTTAGCATCTGCCAGGAGACTAAGTGTACTTTAAATATTTTACAGTAGAAGATAGCACGCACCAAATAAGCATATAATTTTTAAAAGTTCTATTTGTTTATTATTATTTTTTTATTTTTAGGACCTATCTCTATCTTAGACTCTAAAACCTAGTTTTATCAGATATAACTTATATGCCATAAATTTCCTCCATTTTGAGTGAGGTTTAGTCATTTATAGGCTTGTGTAGCCAAGCATCTAATTTTCAACACTTCTATCATCCATGAACCATCTTTAGTGTTTTTTTTTTAAGTGTTTTCTTTGTTTTGTTTTTATTGTCACAGAATTCTTAAGGTGTAGGGAAAAGGAGATGGGGAAGAGAGACCAGGTTAACTAGGAAATTATTAAATTCTTTGGCACTGAGGAAATTGTGAAGCAGACCAGTGGGATCTCCTGTAAAGAGAACGAGGAGAAGGGATGGAGAAGGCGTGCAGCTGAAATGAAAAACTGGTGAGACGCAAAGCACACACTGCTCTGAACATCCGCGTGTTCTCACCACGACAGCAACAAGAGCTGACCGGACGCAAAGCTGTGTAGGCAACCATCTTCTTGCCTTTGGCTTTGAGGTCTGAAAAGGTTTGACTGGGCTGTATGTCTGTGGCTGCTGTATGCCTTGGAGCGAGAGCATTTGTTGCCAGACAGTGCCTCTATCACATGACTAAGACTTCGTAGCTCATTAGCACACAGTGCCCCTTCCACCTGCACAGGGCCTCAAAATCCAGAACCTTCATATTGGCTACACGAGGACAGTCTTTGTTTTGAGTAGACACAGGCTCATTTCAGCCATGCCCTGTTGGTCAAAATGTATCCTTCCACCGACAGGGGTAAGGAAATGATTCCCACTCCATGGCTGTAAGAGCCAGAGGATGGAAGAGCACATGGCTAGGAGGCAGCATTTTTGCTTGGCCTTGGAAACAGAAAAAACAAGATTGAGCTAGGCAGGAAACCATCTCTGAGTCATGCTGCCACATCCAGAGCCCTGACTTTCTTGTGCTTATGTTCAGGTCAGTGCTTTGTGGTAAACAGTCAAGCTCTCCAATTGATATGGAAACCCACTAGCACTTGCCCACTTAATTCCTACTTTCTAGCAAGAAAAATAATTTTGTTTTCCCCAGCAGTATTTTCTTTCTACGTACTTCCTCCTTTCTCAAAAGTCTACAGCTGCTTCTTTACCCCACTGTCTCTTACCTATCCTGCTGGGCTTGACTCAAATTTACTTTTTCTAGAAACTTCCCCTGATGGGCACAGCAAAGGAAATGTGTCCACTCACTAAGCATCATATTCATCTTCTCCATGAGTATACCTAGTTCTCTGATCTTAGAATAGGAAATTTTCGCAAAGCTAGTGATTTCTCTACAGATTTCCATGCCACACATCTGATAAATGTGCACTGAATGCATGCATATGTTTTAGAGGCGGGGGGGGGCATGTGAAAACTCTGTGTATAGTTTTATACTGGTGGCATCATCACACAGTGTGACTTCTCGAACCTGGAACAGAAGTAAAGACTGGTTCCATGCAGTGGAACAGTACCAACATCCAGCCACACGGACTGTGTCTTTCCTCTGTGACTGAGCCTCTTTGTGATCTTCTACCCATTGACTCAGTCTCCAGGACTCTGTTTAGGAAAGGAGAACAAGTCAGGAAGATGAGTGTAGGTTTTCTGAAACAAATCTTGGGTACTAGTTCCTTTCTCGACATAACAAAATGCATGAAGTTGGGTACTTTAAAAAGAAACATCGAGTTGAGTTCCCAGTTTTGAAGGCTGAAGCTCAAGATGAGGTAGCCCTGTCTGTTCATCCTCTGAAGAGGCCCTCAAGGTAAATAATCAGAAGCATTTTCAGGGGAGAGCACATGACAAAACAGGAAGCTGAGGAGATGCAGGGGCCAGCCCCTTATACCTCCTCTTATAATTCCTCTCACTCAGGAGAAAGTCTCGGTAAGACCTACATCCCTCCTCTGGGAATATAGCTCTCTCTTTTTCCTTCCTTTTTTTTTTTTTAACTGCTTTAATTTTCTTTTGAGGTTGCAATATAAGTGCATCATATTCCTTTCTCTTTACTCCCTCCAAACCCTCCATATACCTCTCTTTCCTGTCTTTCAAATTCATGGTCTCTTTTCTCATTAGTTGTTGTTACATGCATGTTTGTGCACATACATTTATGTTCCTAAATACATAGTTATACTCGGCTCAGCCTTCCTCTTAAAGACGCACTGAAAGTATTTTCACACAGAGGACCAAATTTTCAGCACATGAAAACCATATCCAAATGGAACCAATAGCTAGTATCAAATGATATTACAAAGAATACCACTGAGATCCTTATGAGATGACGTGTTTGGGGCATGGGGCCACTTCTTAGCCTCATCTTTGCCTTACCACATTATTTTGCTTTATTATGGGCAAAGCCCCAAAACATTGTAAAAATCTCACAGAAGAGAGTCTCTGCTTTCTGCTGTCATTCCTTGTTACCAAAGGCACTGTTCTGCCACTATTAGACTTTTCAGTGCATGTTTTGCATGAATTTAGATGATAAGGTAGCTGCCAGCAATGAAAATTCTGTGCAAAAACAAATTAGAGTACACTGAAATTTGTAACGCTCCTTGCTAGCAAAGAAAGCCTGTACATTTTTGTGGAGAGAATGCTCAGCCCTGCTGTAGTCTCACTCTTTCTCGGGGTTCCCAAGTGCCCAGCATGTAAACATACTTCACTCAGTATTTAGAGGAGTAACAAGACAAACATGAATTATGCACTGACATACAACTTTAAATCATGTGTGGCAAAATAAATAAATAAATAAGTCACTAACTCCTTGTCACATAAGAAATATTTATCTGATTTCAAATAATGAATAGGACATACTCTATTATTAAAAAAAAATAAGCAGGAAGAGAGAAGGTAGCACAAGGCTTCAAGAACTGAAGAAATATATGTATTTTTATCTCAATACATAGGACCTTGACCGGTATATAAAAATCTATAAATGATCAGGACAATCCAGAGAGAGAGAGAGAGAGAGAGAGAGAGAGAGAGAGAGAGGTGTCATGTGGATGGTTCTTGGGGGATTAGGAGAAAAATAATAGAGGAATGCACATGCTTTACCTCAAGCAAGCTCCCAAATCTGTGGCTATAGGACCCTTCGCCTATTCTCAAATAATTGGCCTGTTAAGGGGAACTCTGGGTAGACAGACACTACTCTGAAAGGCTCCTTTGATTCCTGCAATGAGTATCCTTGGCTCCCTCCCTTTTCCCCCTATCTTCTTCCCCTTGTTCACTGAAAGGGGAAGTTTTCCTTCTTTGGCATCTGCCCATATAGGTTAAGTCTCATCAGGACTGCCTGGATTCTCTTCCTCTGTAGCCGGTTAAGGCCTCATTGACAGGGACAAGTGTTCAAGGAGCAAGCAACATAAGGAGTTGATAACAGAAGCAGCCCCTGCTCCCCTTACTAGGGAACAGACATGAAGACTGAGCTGCCTATTGGCTATATCTAAGCAGGGTGTATAGGTCCTCTCCAAGCATGGTCCTTAGCTGGTGCATCAGACTGTGTAGGACCCTATGGGCTCAGAGATTTTTTAACTTTGTTGGTCTCCTTGTGGGGCTCCTGTACCCTCCGTGTCCTTCTATCCCCTCTTCTTCCATAAGACTCCCTGTGCTCTGCCCAAAGTTTGGATGTGAGAGCCTCAGCATCTGCTTCGATTCCCTGTTGAGTGGAGCCTTTCAGAGGATCCTCTATAGTAGACTCCCATCCTGTCCCCTCTCTTCCACTGCTTCAGGTGTCTAACCTGTTTTTCATTCTGAATGAGATTTAAGCATCCTTCCTAGGGTCCTCCTTTTTGTTATTAGCTGTATACTATAGAATGACCATACTAAAATCTACGGACTTTCTGTGTTTTATCTGATAACACAGAGTCTGCATATCTGTTGGAACAATAAGAGGAGTTACCCACACCTTTCTTTGTTTGTTTGTTTTGTTTTTGTTTAGTTCAACATATTTTGTTGTTTTTGTTTTGTTTTGGTTATATGAAGTAGGTCTAGGTGTTTCAGTTAAATGAAGTGATAGTTTATTGTCAGGACAATGTCAGTCAATTATGTGCTTTTTCTAGTTGCCAGGAGATGAGACTGTTTTCATATAAGGAAGTGAGATCAGAGGTTTTTCAACTGCCTGGTTCTTGTATAAATTTCAACCCATCAACGAATTTGGAAGTTTCCTTTTTTTTTTTTTTTTATCCAAGAGAATAAAAATTCAAATGATTGGTGCCACCTGACAGAAGGTCATTTTAAATGAGTAATCTGTTCTGAAAATATATGAACAATAGCAAAAAAAGAGTTTTCTTGAAAGTATTTTGATTCTATTTTTATCTAGAATTTAAACATGGAGAGAATGTCTTCCCAAACAACAGTGTATCTTAATCTATAATTGTAATTTACTTGAGTCTTTAATTTTTTTGAGTAATAGCATGTAACTCATGTTTAAATGCTGTGTTTCATAGCTGGATGTGGTGGCAATAGTGCCCAATACACTAAGGCA
Source organism: Psammomys obesus (assembly GCF_907164565.1). Taxonomy (NCBI): domain Eukaryota; kingdom Metazoa; phylum Chordata; class Mammalia; order Rodentia; family Muridae; genus Psammomys; species Psammomys obesus. Next base: position 13,107,861 of record NW_026594428.1, read on the forward strand.
GGACGATCTGGAGAGGAAAGCCAGTCTGAGATGCACAGAATGTCCAAGGGGTAGCCGGGGCTGTATAACCTAAAGTGCTAATCATGCATTCCATTTCTTCATGAGTCAGTTTTGAGAAAGTGATTTTTTTTTTCTAAGCCACCTATCTGTTTCATCTACAGTATGGAGTTGACTGGCATGGAGTCAGTGATTGCAACCCCTCTTTCATTCAGTGAATTGCTGTTAACTTTTCTAAACACATGGTTCTGTTGTGTGATGATTTTCTTGAGGTTGCTCAGGTTTCAGCTTTGTTTTTATCTCATTCTAAAAAGTTTATGAAGATGATTTTCTAGCAGAGAAGACCAGGTCCAAACCATGAAGTCACTTCATCTTGCAGCCTATAAAGCAACTCTGTTAAGAACAGGCCTGTAACCAAGGGCTTGTTGTATCTTCTTGTCAATCTGATTCCACAATGGCAAGTTTTCTGCCCATGTTTCCAATCCTAACTCGAGGGCTTCAATCTAAACACCATCTAAAGATGATTGAAAATAAATTGTGTTTAAATCCATTTCTCTCTGATGAGGACACTCGTTAGGAACAGATGTTCTCTTGGGTAGCTCTGGCAAACAATCCCACCTATCATCTTACTACAGAGCCATTAGCTTATGATTCATATCTGGCCTTCCTTGTAAAAACAAAGATGACACAGTACTTTGGGCTCAGTGATCTAATGCTCACCAAATGGAACTGCACTCAAGTTCAGGCTGGTCTCCTCTTACCACATGTTATTTTCTGGGAGCAAACTGGGTTCCTAACATAGAAAATGCTTTAACTCTTTCAGGTAACAGGATGGAAAGCATATCTCTTAAGTGGTTCCCTACATACCCAAATGTGTCTTACTGGCTGGAAGTCATTTATTCAAAAGGAAACTTTATATCTTGTTGTCTTAGTCTAATGTCATGTTTTAAAGAAAATTCCTAGATTTTACTTTGTATATTGTCTTCTTTGTAGGCAGTAATAAACCAGAGTTAATCAGCATAATCTTTTTGTGAGATTGCCATTATTATGGTTTCAGAGAAATTAGCATTATTTTCTGAGAAGAGGGATTGGCAAGGACCCTCATACAGTGCTACTAATCCTGACCATATGTATTGTCCACATCTCTTCAGAACAGATGAAAGCACTCCTAAAGAGTTTATGTTCAAAGAAGACAGTTTATGATATGAATTTAATTTTTTCTAAATTAGTTCAAATTAAAGAATTCACTCCTTGAGAATACTTTCCTTGAGTGGCTATTATCTCAGAAGCTGTAAATTCCAGGTTCAACAAGTACCTGTGAATGCCTGTGAGCGAGCTCATGCCAGTCAGTCTTAGCTGGCACTGCATTGCCTTTGCTCTCACTGGTTTTCTTTCTTTCAGCCCTTTTTGTGATAGGCATAATTGTGCTTATGCTGTTCTTCCTTTAAGGTACAGGCTATGGATGCTTAAACAGGTAGAGAAAGAATGAGAGCAGACACAGGAAGCAGAGGGAAATGTAGAAATAATTTGGGCTTTGGAGGGACAGATCTCTACTCACTGGTGGTTTGGCTAGAGTTAGGACTTCATGATGATGGATGGGAAAAGAATGATCATTTGCCAGTCACATGGGGGGAAGAAACCACTTTCAGTATCCCACATTTCCAGGCATTGATGGGTGGATTCAGCAGTGTGGTGAGTCTGAAGGGATAAGGTTCAGATTCAAGCATCATGAAACCTGTGGTCTGTGCAAAATGTAGAGACCACAGGGCTGTCTGTGATTGAAGTGAGAAAGTAATGGGCAGTAAACAGATGTATAAATAGTGGATTTGAGGGCCAGGAAAGAAGAGTCATCCCTAGAAGAGGGAGAACAAGAAGGAATGGTTTTGGTAATTGAGGTGGCTTTAGAGCCTAGTGGAAGTGGATGAGAGGTATTATCAGTAGGAGAGAAGGAACATGCTCAGTGCCAAAACTAATGAAGAACACCTGACAGAGTGAAATAAAATGAACCGAGAGAGGTCTATCCTTCCCTTCTTTCTCCTATCCCTTTATTCTTCCCCCTTGATCTCTCTTGGTTGTTTTCTCTTACATCCTGCAGCAACTGTGTGCCAAGCACTGAAGATTCATGCTGATCTGACAAAAGAGGCTTTATTGACGTAATTCACAGGCTTAGCCCTTCTTCCCTTAGGAATGTGGACCTGGAATTACACAGAGAAGGAGATAGTGTTCAGCCACAAGTCCAACTAGAATGTTCTTTTAACAAGCCACAGGAGAAAGGGTTGGAGTATCACCAGAAACATGTCATAGCATTGCAAAGAGGAGGAAACATGAAATTGTCATCAAGGTTCACTAGAATTATAAAATCTAATATATTAACAGTATGAGCACAGGAGTTAGGCTGCCTGAACCTATGCCTAATTGCTAGTCCTAAATGGGATAAGCTTGGGGAAATTGTTTAACTTCCTGTCCTGGTTATTTTTTTCTGTTTTTTTTTGTTTGTTTGTTTGTTTTGTTTTTTTAATAAAATACTCTGACAAAAGCCATGTAAGGGAAAAAAGTTTATGTTGGTAAGCAATTCATGGGTATAGTCCTGGGGGCAAGAGTTTGAAGGAGCTGGTCACATTGCTTCCACAATGAGGGGACTGAGAAATATAAATGCATGTTCAGGGCTGGCACATTTTTTCAAATTTATGAAGCCCATGACTTAGGCCAAGTGCTGTCCATTTTTAGGCTGGGTCTTCAGACTTCAATTAACCTGATTAAGATAATTACTCACCATTTTTCCTAAAAGCTTACCTTCTAGGTAATTCTAAATTATGCCAATAATCAATATTAACACTTAAAACTCTCCCCAACCCCACCAACTTGGCATCAAACAGGTCACCTTCAAGTCAGAATTTTCTACCTTTCTGGCTCAAAACATGTCATATAATGCAGGAATGCATTCAGTCTAACTTTATAGGTCCTTACTGTCTTTAAAAATTCTAATATTGTTTACAAATCTAAAGTCCAAGTCTCATCTTATACTCAAGGCAATCTTTAAATTATTAAATCCAAAACACATATTTCTAACATGTAACAACATAGAATAAACATTGCCATTTCCTGAAGGAAGAATGAAGACACACCATGTAATGATAGGAACAGTGTGAGACTGAAACCGAGTAGGACAAATATGTACAGTTCCAGCATCTTGGACTTTTGATAGAATCACCTGGCCACCCAACACATTAGGTAACCACAGTCATCTAGCTCTATTGCCGGCAGCACACATAATCTCTTTCTGAACTTTATTCCATTCCATGCATGCAACTTTCTTCAGCAGATACCTCATTCTGGCATCTTCATCTTCCTGTTGTCTCTGCTGAGCTTTAGACTGCATCTCTACGACTTTGCACAATGGACTCTAAGGGCTCATTGCATGAACTCTGATCCTACCATATTTGCCTTATCTGCTCTCTACAATCCTCTTAATCTTGCATATTTCACATCTGCAAAGATTGTATCACCTTTGTGCTGCTGCCAAGTTCTATCAATCCTTATAGCCAGAGATCTTTTACTACTTTGTGGGTTTCTTATTCTCTCTTCTAACCTTCCCCACCCACTTTTCTTCTTCCCTTTCAACCCCCTAATACTAAACAAGAGAAAAAAAGAATGAAGAAAGCGGGCATTATTATCATTAGACTACTTGCTGATTAGGGGCATCGAGTTCCTTGGGGCAAGTTTGATCGTTGCCTCCAGGCTATCTTTATTTTTTCTTCTTCTCCTCATCTTTTTGTGCATGATTACTTAACAAACCACATGCCAACAACCACCAACGAGCTACCAACAGCAACTCTGCCTCTCATTGGCCCTATCATTTATATATCCACTGAAAAGTTCTCAGAATTCCAAATGTCACACACTTACAGAAACTATCTGCCGCTGACAAAAACAATGTCCTTGCTAGAGTATGAGGCAAATCACAGTCACCTGCTGTGAAGCAGCTTCTTATCCCCACACCTGGGATTAAAACAAAAAACATGTTCACAGAACATTTCTGTGTTTTTAAAAAGGAAACCAAAATTACAAAATTCTCATTATACAGCCTAGCCCTATTGGACCACAAATGAGTAAGCTTCTCTGTGCTGATCATGGAAAACACTTGCCTTGGAAGTTAGCTCCTTTTCTGGGCCAGGGATCCTTGTCAGCTGCATTTGGTTGGTGGAAGGCCACTCTTGAGGCACATGTCCTGTTGTCCAGTGCAGATCAGAATATTTTTGATGGTCACAGCCTTCTTTTCTGCATGTCTCTTGGCTGCCAAGTTCAACTTACTTAAGCTCTTTTTCTCCTCAATAATCTATGCATGTTTATTATCTTTCTTTTCAATATTTTTTTACCCCAGAAGTGAATAGGAGCCATAAAAAGTAGCCAGCTATGTCCAAACCAGAATGTTCTACTGTTTTTGAAATGTCCTCTATCAAAGAGATTAGTCCTTCATCTTTAAATTAAACTTTTCTCATCTTTTTAGGACAGTGGCAGAATGAAGACAGATTCTTGGCAAAAATATTAAACAATTACCCCCTATAGAGTCCTTATCCTCCCTGAGACTTCGTGAACTGGGGCCTCTGCTATGCACATTTATTTTAACATTCTTGTTTTCCAAGTTTCCACCAGAACAGGCAGTTATGCTTGGGATCTAGCATACAAACTGTCAGACTTTTTCATCTCATTCACAGAAGAGTTGTGGAGACCTAAAACCTTCAGGGTCAGGTTTATCAAAGTAATAGTCCTACTGCTAGTGCCAATTTTATATCTTAGGTATTTTTTCCCTTTCGTTGGGATAAAATACCCCGACAGACTCAACACAAGGGAGAAAAGGCATATTTTGACCAACACCATACATCCCGTAATAGCAGACACTTGAAGCAGCTGTTCACAGTTCATCTGTGTGTAAGAAGAACAGAAAACTGTGCTCACCTAATTTTGTTTTGTTTTGCTGTTTGTTTGTTTGGTTGGTTGCTTCCTTTCTGTGCAGCCCAGGACCCAAGACTTGGGTCCCAGCTTTAGGCTGGGCTCTCCAAACACAGTTAACATAATCAATGTAATCCTGCACAGACCTGGCCAGATACTAACCCAATCAATGGGAACCTTCATAGTCAGGCCCAGAGGCTTGTCTCTTATGTGATTATAAATCCTGTCAAGATGGCAATCAATGTGAACCATCACATTATCTCTGTTTGCATTTACTTATCTTTAAAATGGTGGTTGTAACTCTCACAGAGTTGGCCGGTAGTTCAGTGAATGAATACATGTAGCTTAAAAAGATGACTGGCATGTATTGGTCCCACAGGAATGTGACAAATTATCACTAAATTATCCCCAGGGCACCCAGTGAGGGCAAATTTTCAACACCAGAACCTTCTTGGTCCCAATTTTTCACAGAACAATAAATTGTTTCTCAGGCAGAAGCAGTTTTTCAGGATTCTTAATTAACTATTATGGACTAGAGTGAAATAACATTGTTTGAAAGCCAATTTAGCTACCCATTGTAACATCCTTCTACCCATTCATGGCATGAGATTGATGAAACACACACATGTGAGGGAGAGAGAAAGAGAGAGACAGAGAGATGAAGATAGAAATAGAGAGCAGACAGGGAAGGGAAAAGAAATTACATGAGAAGAAATCATTTTGAGACAAGATCTCATTATGGAGACATAGTTCTACAAGAGGTCACTTAGCACACCAGGTTGGCCTAGTCTTGTGACAATTTCCTTGTCTCTCTTGAACGCTGGGATTTCAGGCATGAACTCCCATACTTGTGTCTCCAGAGTAGAAAAATATGTTTCACTACTGAAGTTTTTAGCTCAAGTTCTAAAGTGTTTTCAAACTGAAGTCTAGCCCTTGGATACCATGAGGTGGGAAGCCAGGCCTCACGAGTCACCCTTTTTTCCATTTGTTGTTCTGCCTAGCTGTCTCTGAGCTGAGCCTATGGATAACCTCTGCCTTCTGAGAGAAAACATGCTGGTTAATTCTCTACCATGGAAGACAGAGCTACTTTTTCCTATGGCAGGGATGAGACAACTTTTTTCCCTTTGTAACTAATGCTAGAAATATGGAGGAGCTGTCAAGAGACGGCAAAGAAATCATCATGATGATGTTGTACAAAGGGAAGCCCCTGTGTCCAATATCACACTCTATAATTTTGGCTTCCGCAGTGTTTGTCCTTATTAGCCATTCAGTAAAGTGAGGTTACATTTAGGGTTCATCATTACATGAGGAACATCTATTTATTTGATAATCTTTGTGTTGTTAATGGAGAAAGTTAAATTATTCACAAAGTAATACTAGATCATTTCAGTGGATCCATTAAAGAACACATACAGTTTTTTCTTCTTTAAAACTAAGTTTGAAAAACCCCAGCAACAGAAAATATCGGTAACAATAGTACATAATTGACACTTCCATTCCAGCATAATTAGGTTTTTATTTCCTTGTAGCTCACTTACATGATATTGAACATAATCATGCAAAACTGCAGGCCTTCTCATTTTAAGCCACCTTAAATTTGGCCTTAGTCAAACAAGGATAAAACATCTGTATTTCTTGTTCCTGGATAGTGTCCCTTTACTCATTTGCTTTCTCTTCCAAGGAGGGGCATACCTTGTGTGGGTCATAAGCTTGACCTACTGAAAATTTAAGTGTGTCTCACATGCCAGAGACCATGTGACCACTCCATCTCATATGTCTTCAAGAATTCCAAGCCATAGTATTGGCCACATTCTTTCCACAACCAAACATCTATCCATATTGTCATATATTTAAGCTTATTAGGTAATCTTAAAACAATTAACAAGTCTAGCTGAAGGAGTATAATGACTTACCCAACACTGAACTGTTTAACTTAAACTTTTACTCTTCTATCACACAGACTATTGGCAAAAGAAAAATATTACCAGTGAAGAAGGACATTGTTGCTGAATGCCATTCATTTTTGGTTCCCCAGGAGTTCTGTGATTCAGTCCTATGTACTTAGTATATGGACCGCCAGATGAAAATGAAGAACACACAGACACACAGATAGCCACACACACAGACACACACACACAGGCACACATACAAACATATGCACATACACAGACACATACAGAGACACACACAGATACACATACAGAAACACATAAGACACAGAGACATAAAGAAACACACAGACACACAGATACACATACACAAACACACACACATAGACACACACAGAAACACACAAACACGCAGACACAGAGACATACAGATACACAGACATACACACACGCACACACTCACACACACACACATATACCACCACTACCCCATAGACTTAGGTATGAGTCACTTTAGAGCCAGCTGTGGCAATGTATTCCTCAGTGTTCAAGAGTCTGTGGAGCAAGATAATTCTGAGTTCAGTGCTATGATTGAGACCCTGCCTGAAAAACTAAATCCCCAAAATGTATGCTTTGTTTTGGTTTGGTTTTTTGTTTGTTTGCTTTGTTTTTATCTACCTGAAGTGATTGATGCAGGTCAGGACCGTGCATGTACACATGGCAGCACCCATTTAAGGTGCATGCCAGCTTCCTGCGGTGCTTCCTGTGCTGCAGCACCTAAGAGAACAAGTGACGCTGACCTCCCACATTTGTTAGGTGGCAACAAGCTTAAGCTGATTTACCATTAAATACCTAGAGGTGGGGTGAATGTGTTTCTAATTACATCAGGAAGCCAAAAGAAAAAGCAAAAATACACTTGAAATACAACCTTGTTCACTTGTAATTATGAAATAATACTCAACAGTTGATTATTTATTCAGATTTGTTAAAGTGAAGAAGGTAACCTCACCTTAAAATGAAGACCATGTTTCTCACAGGGAAGAACTGTTGGCTGTTGGCACTCTGCCTTTTGTTAAGTAAATGATTGTAGAGAACTATTTTAAGTGCATGTTGACATTTGATCCATAACAAGTACAGAATTCAATAATATATCTGTGAATACTAGAAGTATAGTTCAGATTTAAAATACTACAAGTGGATTATCTGGTTATCTGCTGATGAAGTATGTGTGAAAAACAGGAAAGGAAGAAGGGAGATGATTAGAGAGAAATTACAGATGAGGGTAGATGTATGGTACATTCAGAGCATGTACGTTCAGAGCATATATGCTCAGACTTAAGGTAAGTATGAATTTTAACAAAACTCAGATTTTTTTGAATGGACATATTAAGTTGAGCTTCAGTGGGGAAGGTTCTTCAATGAGCCCAACATAGCAACAGCCAGGGCTTTGCCTGACAGGCTGAATGTCTGCAGGCTCTTGTGTTTTTCATTGCTTATGGGTTAACCATCACTTCTTGAATAATTCTCAAGCATATAACACTGAGAACATGATTAACTGACCTTCTCAAGCTAATAGGATCACTGAATGATGTTTGGAGCACTTGTAATTCCTCTCAAATATTGATATGTAGGATACTAACTCACTTTTTGTTGAATACTGTGTGCCACTGTGTTTCATGTGTTTCTAAGATCCACCATTGGTATATAAGTTCTAAATCTTGATAAAAATGCTCCATTGTTTACACACTGATAGTGAGCCAGTTACATTTAATAATGTGAGCTACACTATTAAGAGATAAGAGCAGCTCTGTGGTTCCTGCGTGACTATTTTAATATGCATTACCTTTGATCACTATTTTCACTGATGATCATGTATCGTTTATTTGCTACTTTACATTCTTCTGCTAGAACTGGAAAGAATTTTCCCTTTCTTAAAAAAAAAAATACATGAAGGGGGAAAAAAGCATGATATAGAGGAACCCTCCTTGGGAGTTGTGAGAATTTCACGTGGGTATGTGATTTTCAAGTACCAAACATCCCTGAGCCATTCATACTATGTATTATTACCTGGAATAAAACCATATCAAGTATTGAGAATTGTGAATTAATGAAAATAATAGTCAAAGGAAATTCACTGACTATTATCTGTCTATTTTTATATTCTGGATGTAATACAGAAATTTGTTTGGGGGATAATCAGATTGAAGGGGGAATAGCATCTAAAGAGAAACACTAAAATGTGATTTTTTTCCCTTTTCTTTTTAACTCTGTGAAGCACCTTTTCCTTACATGCCTCTGTTTCTCTTTTAGTGGCAGAGCATTTCTATAACACTGGTTGAGAAAGTTCAGATGATTGCTGTAATCCTAGGATCCCTGTTCTTAATAGCAAGTGTGACTTGGCTCCTCTGGTCTGCCTTCAGCCCCTATGCAGTGTGGCAGAGGAAGGACATCCTTTTTCAAATCTGCTATGGAATGTATGGTTTTATGGATCTAGTGTGCATAGGTAAGACCGCGGTGTTCAATATTCACAAACTGTCAGTAATGCATCTCTTTCAGCCTCTGCGTTTTCACCAGTCTAGTCAAATATATTCAAGAATGTTGCTTTATACATTATCTTGGCTTCTGGGTAATTACTGGGACAGGAAGAGGGGGTGGCCACAACTTGGCTGCTTCCAGGGTAGTCTGAAAAGAAAAATAAGAGGTTAGTGTTCATTTAATGTGGCATATTTTGCAGCCAAAAAGAAGATGGAGTGGTTGAAGAAATTACTTGGGGTGAGCAGTTAGGAATGTCATTTGTTTCTCGGGGGCAAGAACAAATAAGTTCCCTTTCCAAAGCGAAAGAAGCATGGGCCAATGTCAACAGCAATACTGTGGGTTTGCCGGGATGACTGCGCTCTAAAAAACATGCTTCATAATTGGGACTCAGATTCCTCTGGGAGCATAGAGGGCCCCTCTGAAAGTTGAGGACATGGACCATTTTTTTTGTTCACTTTTGTCTCATTGTGCTTAATAAATTCAGTGGCTGAGGAGAGTAAACATTTCTTAGTTTCCTTAAATGCAGCTAAACTAGACTTCACAAGAAAGGTTATGCTTATGGTTCATGTGGCCAGTCAATGGAAGTTGATTCATGCAACATTCTGTGGTGTGTGTGTGTGTGTGTGTGTGTGTGTGTGTGTGTGTGTCTGTGTGTGGTCTCCTCACAGGCACTGTAACAGTGACAGTTGATGGGTATGTGATGAAAATGCCTGGAGAAGGGCACCGGGGAGAAGTTGTCTTCTCTGACTTCGTTTGCAGCCTCCTGGGTTGTAAAAAGAACCAAAGGGTAAAGTAGCCATGATTAAAAAAAATGGTTTTCTGCAAATGTTTCCCCTGGACCACTGGCAGCAGTAGCATCCTCTCATCTGGTTAGAAATGCCCATCAACCAGGACCATCCCAGACCTGCCGAATCTTGAGAGGCAGAGCTGGAGTTGGTATTGTCCACATTTTCTGCAGGGGTGATAAACACTGAAGCTGAAGAGCCAAAGATGCTTGGGAAAATGCTGCATGTATGATCAGATGACTTAGTTTCTGATCCCAACCTCTGCCTGAGTAGGCTTGCTTCATCTCTCCATCTTTGTATCCATGAAATGGGGCAACAATCTCTAACCATGAAAGTCTAAAGAGAGGTGACAGTGATGATGAAAAAAATCCTGTTATTAGTTGGCAATGGTATATTGGATATATATGCATAAGTCAGAAACACCAAAATGACCCTACGTCATGTGAATTAATGTCTGTACTAATGGGAGTCTTAATTAGAAAATTTGGTATCCTCAGTTGTTTTATGAAAGTAAGTTTATGCACAGTGTATAATCATCCTGGCTTTCCTTGCTTTCTTACTTCCCTTGTCACTAATACAAGACTAGCAAGGGAGAAAATGATGAAATTTCAGCCTAAAGTGAGAAATGAAGGCTGTCTCTCTCTCTCATTTGTCATGCAGGTTGATAATCTAAGCACAGAGTGCCTGGGTAATTAGTCTGACCATGTGTATGAGCTCTTGTACAGTAAACATGCTTGGAAAATTTCAAATCTTTCTTCAGGTTTGATGGTAGGGCATTCCTGTAAATAAAGAGGACTCATGAAAATACTCTTCACACAAAACTCCTCGAGCATCTCAGAGGCTGCATTTATTTCCCCCAGTGTCTGTTTCAAAATGTGGAAGGCTTTTGGTCTTACAAGGAAAGTGCTTCCTAGCCTGAAGCAAAGGGTTTTTAAAAGTTTCTCCATAAATAAGGGACAAATTCAGGAGAATATAAATCTATTTATTTAATATGAACATTACATGTATACTAAAAGATGCAGTTTTGCATTTTTGTGTGCCAGCTAAAATAAATTTAAATAAGAGCATGAAAGACAGCAAACAAACACTATGAATCACTTGGTTCAAAACTTAACTTGTAAGATCTGGTTGCCTCTTTTTACCTCTTTGTAGAACTAGAGAAGACCAGATGACTCCTACGCAGGAAAGCATTTTCATGAGCTTCTCAGTGTGCATGCATTGCTAAATTATAAATATTATTGTCAGCATTTAAATTAAGAGTATTAGAACTCTGCTTTCAAGAACACAGACATGTGAGTTAGTAATCTTTTGGAAATATGTGCTATATTTGGGCTCCTCTTTTGAAACTTGAATTTTCCCTCATTTTATAAAACTTACGTCTCTTAGAAACAAAAATACTTCCCATATTTTCTAGAGACATTTTAGAAAGTGAATTTTTATCTGTTATAAATATTGAAAACACTTTTTTTTTTGGCTCATCAGACCTAACTCTCATCATTCAGTGATCTATTTGCAAAGTTGGAAAAAAATTAATTCAGATTAAACGTCATTTCATTTGGCAACCTTATTAATCAGACTATTTTAGATCTGTGAAAATGTCAGTTTTTTTACCCTAAGAAATTGAGAAAGTAACATAGTAAAGGATGCATTAGCCAACTGAATTATGGCCAATATTAGCCCCTGCCAACATTGCAAATTAATTTGTCTCCTAATTAAAGGCACATACTAACAAAAACTACATAGCTTACACCTTAGAAACTACTGACTAGAAGGCATAGAATCAGCATTAGAATGGAAAGGAGAGTTAAGATTTTGAGTTGAGTTTTCTCAACCCAGTTACTGGACATGTTCTGTGTCAAATGCAGTGCTGAGCGCTAGGAACACAGGTGGGAGCAGTTTGGCAGGCCAGAGCCTCATGTGAATAAGGAGGTATCAGAATCAAAACGTCATCTTGTCAGACCGTAATCAACCAACCAAATAAAATGCTGGAACACTGAGAGTGGACCTCATGCTTGTGAGTCTTAAAAACTGTCTCCAAAGACTACAGAACCACAGCTTTGTACTGAGGTCACCATAAACTCACACAGAAAATACCTCTGTAAGGACATCTTACTAGAAAGGCTACCTGTTTGACCTTGAACTGCTGTCTTCCTTGGTATCCATCCTTGAGTATACTTGAGTTTAACCCCTGTGGGCAAAGATTGTTTTTCAAGTATTTAATCCATCTCCTTTCATTTTTTTTTCTTCAAAAAGCTTTCCTGGCCTCCATTTCTCTGAACACACAACTAAGTTTCTGTGATACACACACACACACACACACACACACACACACACACACACACACACAGCATTGCCATTTCAAAACTTAATTATTTGGAGATTGCCTGTCATTATTTGTTATTATGGTTGACAGAGAGCATAGGTACATAAACATAGTGGTAATATAATGGGATGTGACATTATAGGCAGGGAAATGGTAGTTGAATGGAGTAGGGAGTGACCCCTACTTGGGTACTGGATGGAGGGGAAGTCTCAAGAAAATTTTAAGGAAAAAGTGATAGACAAGCTAATGGCTAATGTCTGGTAATAGCAGAGATACCTGCTTTCCAGCACTGGAGGAAGCTGCATCATTTTTCCACAGAGAAGGCTTAGAAATAGTTGGAAGTATTTTTCCCAGCTTTCCAAACTTTTCTTTCTTTCTTTTCTTTTCTTTCTTTCTTTCTTTCTTTCTTTCTTTCTTTCTTTCTTTCTTT
>NW_026594428.1:13120779-13163812 GCF_907164565.1 Psammomys obesus
TTCTTTCTTTCTTTCTTTCTTTCTTTCTTTCTTTCTTTCTTTCTTTCCTTCCTTCCTTCCTTCTTTCTTTCTTTCTTTCTTTTCTTCTTTCTTTCCTTCCTTCCTCCTTTCTTTCTTTCTTTCTTTCTTTCTTTCTTTCTTTCTTTCCTTCCTTCCTTCTTTCTTTCTTTCTTTCTTTCTTTCTTTCTTTCTTTCTTTCTTTCTTTCTTTCTTTCTTTCTTTCTTTCTTTCATCTCTTTACAGCCTGATCTCAGCCCCTTCCCTGCCTTCTTCCCAGTCCCACCCTCATGCTCCAAAGAATAGACTGACAGTTCTTAAAAAATCATCCAGAAAAATACCAGAAAAATAAAATTTAGCCATTTTATTAAGTACTTAAGAAATCAAATAATTATACACACATTTAAAGATTTGTAAAAACATTTTTGGGCTTAGGAACAAACCTAGGGTGCTGACCTTGCTAGGGAAGCCCTCTACAGCAGAGGTAAATCCTGGAAAAACCTCTTTAATTGAGAGCATTTAATTATTCATCTCCTGATACATTGATTTTGTGGGTTTTTCATATTTTTATTATTAATTAATTTTCTTCCTCCATATGATAGCTTATCACATTATTACTTTGATATTTTAAATTCTGCCAGGGTGTATGTTGAAATATATAGATCAAGCCTGCCAAATAGAAATGTCCATAGATATGAAAGTGGTCCACATCTGCACTGTTGAGTACCAGGTACATCTCTATGCTTGGCTGTTTAAAGTGTGAATTGTGGCTGCTGAGAATGAGAAAAGTATATTTTAAGTTACATTTTGTTTAAATTAATCTAAGTAGACATATATGACTGGTGATCAGCATTCTGGTCCAGATCTCAGAATCTGTTAATATTCTACAAAACAAGTTTCTCCTTGTTGGAATACTACAGTTCTCAAAAATCAAGGAACTGACAGATGAGTGAGGTGACAGGGGGTTCAGAAAGTCTGAGTACAGAGGAGATGGAAGGACAACTCTGGTTGATGCTGAGAGCCACAAAGTGGAGACGTGCTTGACAGTTTCTCCTGGAAGATCTTCTTGCAAAAATTATACATCTTTACTTAGGCAACATCACAGAGTTAGACAACAGATTTTTAAAAAGTTTAATAAACACCTTCAGTTGGTGGGAAATCCTTGTCTGTGAAAGACAGGTTCTGATCCTTCCTGGGACACAATGGAAAACACTCCTTATTGTTGCCTTCTTTTGAAAAATGGATTAATGTTTCCTTTTAAAATATTTCTAGCTATGCACATAACTATGCACACACACCTATTTCATTTGTAATTGTAAAATCTGTGGTTATAAAAAGGCCATGTGGCTCACAGTCTTCTTGATGTGACACTTCCTTTGTGTCAAGAGGATGGACATCATTGTCAACATTTTAATGTATATCTAATCATATTGTTCTTCTAGACACCCAGATTCTGAGGAATTTCATGCTTATGTACAAACATGTACAGCAAATTGTCCTTGTCATACAACAGTGTGACCTCCAGAGCTTTTCGTGTTGGTTATACCATAATTTACTTCACCATCCATCAACTGATGCTATTTAAGGCAATCAGTGCCACTTTTGCCATGAGGGATAATACTGTAGCAGGCTTGTGTTTTAATTGTTTCTTCAGTCAAGTTTCTAAGAGCAGATTGGCTGGCCAGAGTAGTAAGCATGTGTGTTAGATTTTAGGAAATCCCTTTCAATAATCCACTCTACCACCTTTACCATTTACAACCTACCAAAGAAAAGTTCTTGTTTCCCATGCCTTGGCAGCCATTTCCACATTCTCTTATCACTGCTGGTGGCTTTAGCTATACAAAACAGTATTGGATTCATTTTCTTCAAAGCAGTTCTATAACTAAGTAAGTATGACAGTTTTATCTAAGAAAATAAGCATGGCCACCCGGGGTCATGCCAGTGGGCAGTTTGTCTTCCCTTCAGTCTTGAAGAAGAGTGGTGCAGTGTGCAAAGACACACACACATATGCTGTGTGTCACTTCTGTGCTTTCTCTCTGAGGTGATGCTCAGCAGCAGTGATGGAGAGTGGTCCCAACTGACTCTAGAACATCTGGGGAGCTTGGATGCTCTGGGGTCAGCTGCTTTTTGCTATTTTTGACATCTCCACTCTGTGTAGAATGTATTGGCTGAAAATAGTTGAAGAAAACAGCCTCCTTCTCTCACCTGGCTCCTCAACTAAAACACTGATCTGTGACTTTTCTTCTCCCTATTAATTTCTGAATTTAAAGCAGAAGATCACAGAACAGAGGAGTATTAACACTCATGCTCCTTTGTACACACACTCAGATGTACCCACTGGGAGCTAAAACTCTCTCTCAGTGCTCTTTCATAATAATGACAGAAGTCTACAGCCATCCCATTATGAACACAATGGATCTCTTCTGAAATAATGATATGCATTTAATATGACTACTTACTCTGATTCTGAATTCTCCCAAATTTAGGAAATTCTAAAAAGTAAACCAGGATATACTAGAACGACAATCAGATAAAAATATTTTCTTCCTTCTGTACCAATTACAGTCAACACTGAAACATATGCTCCTTCACAGGAGGCTAAAATTACCCCAAATAAACTTTCATTCTCCTAGATCTTCAATCAAAACAGTTATTTAAATTCAAACAAGTCTCATAGTCATGAGGATAGCCCTATTGAAATGTACTTCTCATAGGCAAACCTTTATTTGGCTGAAGTTTCTTGGGCACACACATTTCTCAGAGCTACAGTCACTAATGTATTCATATTTCATTATAGAGCATCAGAATGATAAATACAATTCAGTGTTTGGTTGACTGTATTAGACAGATATTTACATCTTAAAGAGCCAAACTAATACTTTTCTCTGGCCTTTTAATTTAGGTTAGCATTCACCATATAAGTAATTTTGTTTCATTTTCTAAGTTTTTTTTTTCCAGGTAGAAAAACTAAAAATAGAGGCAGGAAGATGGTTCAGGGAGTAAATGTGCTTGTGGTACAAGCCTGATGACCTGAGTTGGGTACTCTGACCCTAAGTAAAATGCCAGATCCAGCACTGGGCCAATGTGTCCCAGTAAAAGCAGCACTCCTGTGGGAAATGGGAGTGGAGGCAGGAAAATCACCTGTAGCTCATGAGCCGGCTAGCCTGCCATGCCCAGTGGCAAAAGTAAGAGATACCCTGCCTCAGAACTAATGTCAGTAGGGACTCGGGAGATGGCTCAGTGGTCACAAGCCCTTCCTACTCTCTCAGAGAAACTAGGTTTGCCTCCTAGCACCAACATGGAACCTCACAACCACCTGCAAAACATGTGGTGCACATACATGCATGAAGGTAAAACACTCATGCACATAAAATAAAAATAAATCTTTACAAAATGTACAAAGGCTAGGACTGACTCTTGAAAATTATCCTCTGACTTTACACAATTGTAGTGGCACATGAGTAACTGCTCATACATCATATGCACACATCACATCACACACACACACACACACACACACACACACACATGCACACTCAGGAAAGAGAACTAAATAATCATGTGCTTTAACATGTTGATAGGAAAATTTTAAAGGACATTTTCTAACTCCTGGTATTAAGTGAGTAAAAATGAATAGTTTTGATAAGAAGAAACTTCATTATTATCACAAATAAATTCCCTTATTAGATACACTCACATAATGACAAAATAGGTCTGTGGGTCATCTCCATTGCTTTCAATAAATAAGAATCAATAAGCATAAAACAACATAATTAAGAAAACAGATCTGTTATGGGAATATTCAGTTCTAATACATCTCAAGCAAAACCTAAGAAAAGACTTCAGTTCTTGATTTCTGACACCTTTTGAAATGACTTAAAAGTTGTCAATATTTTAAAAGTATTTTGTGTGAAAAATAAATTTACAGAGAAGACAGAGGAGTTAAAAATATTTTTCACTAGAAGTTGAGACAGGTCACAATTTAGGGGGCAGCGAAAGAGCCTCCACGTTACTGACTGTACATAATAGGTAAGGTCTGTGTGTTTGAAGCTGAACCGGGGGGGGGGGTCATTGCCCACAGATCACATGTGTTAAAGCTATGTGTTAAAGCTACAGATACATATAAAATTCATCAGATTGTTCCAAATGAATAATGTAAAATTAGCAAGAGAACACCAACATGACTGCTCCTCTGTTTATGTCCTGTGAGGGATGTTGTTCTACAGGTATGGGCTTGAGAAGTCAAAATGGTGGAGGAGGCTCTTTCCCAACCTGCCTGAAAGTGGGGCCAGACCACCAGAGTCTGGCATATTCCAGCATGGGCTAACTTTCCCTGTGGAAAGGTAGATAACCTTCTACTTCCAGCCATTCTCCCATCCTTTCCCCAGACACTTACATTCCAGAGTGACCTGGACTGGGCTGGCCTTCTCCATTCAAAACCACTGGCAGCGTCCATCAAAAAGATGGAAACCTGACCTAAACATGTGGATACTTTTCTCTGACAAAACACTCAGAATCTAGATGCAGTCCTTCGTCACACCCCACTCTGCTACCCAGCTATCACCGTCATGACCTGGTTGGGGACTAAGTCACTGCAGTTATCGAGAAAGAAAGCTTTGAAGTCAGTAGTGAACATTGAGCCACAGGGTGGGATGCAGGAAGCTGCTTGAGTCCTGCGTTTGACAGCCTGGGTTTTGGGTAAGGCTGGGCTGTGGGAGGCATTGTTGCTTTTGTGTTCTGCTGAGATTTGTAGGAAGCACGGATGTGTTCAGGTCTGCATGAATCATAAGACACATGATAAAGGAATCTCAGCTTAAACACTGTTTGGCATAACAACCACAAAAGTTGATTAGCTTGTATTTCCTTTCTTGAATGTCGGTATCACTGTAATTTTCAGCTCCAGGAAATTCCTTTATTTTTCTTGTACTGTAATTTTATCAGGGACCCAGATCACTCAGTTCTTGGTTCTTAGGGGAACTTCACCCTTCTGCTTCTGTAATAAGGACAGAGCAGTCCTCTGTGCTTTCCCTGAGCTCCTCTGGGTTTCCCCTCAAGCCGTCTTAAGTGGAAGATAGGCTATATAGTTGGCTGCAGTGTCAGATTCTATGCCATGTTTGACCACAACTACGACAGAGTACACGCTCTGCTAGCTCACTAGAAACCATTCTTTAGCTGTAGTGAACTTTTTAACATGGACATATTATTATTCCTTAACTTCAGAACTGGCTAACTGCCCTGGACCCTAGGAAATGCCACCATTTCATTCAGAAAGTGTCTGATGTAATCAGCCAACCTGAAACACAATCCAAGTCTACCCTGAACAGAGCCCCAGCCTCGAATGCCACAGACTGTGACTGCAATTTGGGTACATGCTGGGGGCAGAGACAGAATGACTCTGGGCTATTGAAATGGTTAAAGAAAAGCAGAATTTTACATTTTAAATGCTCTGAGAAGCAGGTCGTTATCCCTCTCTCTGAAGGTATAAATTATAGGGTTTTCTATGCCTTAATCATAGTGATGTTTACCAGTTTCCAAAAAGATTATTATCATGGTTGGCTATTATTGATACTGCTGCATTTTGAACCACAGGAAGCAGAAGAGGAAGGAAATCGTTTTTGCTACATGCTTTTCTGGGCTGCATTGAAATGGTCTTTCATTACTAATTAACACATAGGGTCTCCCATTCAGGGTAAAAATGAAAGATACCACCTCTAGAAAGTCCTCATCTTACATAACCTTGTAAAAAACTATTTCCCTTAAAGAAATATTAATAAAATTAACAGAACAGCAGACTGAGTAAACTATTATTGTTGACTTTCATCTCCTTCATAGGAAATTCAGACACTCTCAGCTGTGTCTCTCCATGTAGAGCAAAAAGTGTTTGAGTTGCTAGTTGAGACTCATTCCGCTTGTATGTATTTACCTCATGCTGCTCCTGAAGTACAGGACAGAGAATGAAGCAGAAAATTGGTCAACACACAGCACAGAGGGCTAGCTCGGACACATTGTCTCTTTGTGACTTAAGAATAGTTGGACTAGTTTTTGTAGTTGTTGTTGTTGTTGTTGTTTTGCATTTTAAATAGCTAAATATATCAAAGGAACTTACGATACATGAAAATTGTACCAAACTGAAACTGTGATGGCTCGTAGTTTTGAGGTAAAGCCATAACCACTTATGTCTCTGCTATCAAAAAGTTACAACAGAGACCAGAAAGTTTGCATAGCCTGAACAATTCACTGTCTGGCCCCTTTGCATTTGTTAAAGAGGGATTTAGTGTGCCCACTGCATGGTCTACTTGATGCAGGAGAAGATTAAATACAACCTGGAAAGTGCCAGGAGAGAAGTTTCTGAGAACTGATGAGAGGTGGGGTAATCAAGTCAGAGGCAGCAAAGCCTTTCTGGAAGAAAAATCTTGAGCTAACTTTTGAATTAGAGCAGAAACATGAAAAGGGTCTAAAGTGAGGCCACTACTGAGACTAAGCAACATAATATCCTTCTCTTTGTCTTTCCCTCCCCTATTTTTCTATCAAGATTGCGTTTCACTACATAGCCTTGGCTGTATTGGAACTTGATCTATAGACCAGGCTGACCCCTAAATCACAGGTCGAGAGACCTTAAGAAATACTTTTCTTGCTCAACATCATTAGCCATCAGGAAAATGCAAATCAAAACAACCCTGAGATTTTACCTTACACCCATCAGAATGGCCAAGATGAAAAACTCCAGTGACAACACATGCTGGAGAGGTTGTGGAGAAAGGGGAACCCTCCTCCACTGCTGGTGGGAATGTAAACTGGTACAACCACTCTGGAAAGCACTCTGGCACTTTCTCAGACAAATAGGAATAGTGCTTCCTCAAGACCCAGGTATACCACTGCTAGGTATATACCCAAAGTTTGCTCAAGTACACAATAAGGACATTTGCTCAAACATGTTTGTAGCAGCTTTATTTGTAATAGCCAGAAGCTGGAAACAGCCCAGATGCCCCTCAACAGAAGAATGGATGCAGAAATTGTGGTACATCTACACAATGGAATTTTACTCTGCAATGAAAAATAAGGAAATCATGAGATTTGCAGGTAAATGGTGGGACCTGAAAAGGATCATCCTGAGTGAGCTGTTCCAGAAGCAGAAAGACACACATGGTAGAAACTCACTCATATAGACATGTAACATAGGATAAATATACTAAAATCTGTACATCTAAAGAAACTAATCAAGAGAGAGGATCCTGACTAAAACGCTCAATCCCATCCCGAAAGGCAAAGAGGATGGACATCAGAAGAAGAAGAAGAAAAAAACAGGAAACAAGCTAGGAACCTGCCACAGAGGACCTCTGAAAGGCTCTGCTCTGCAGACTATCAAAGTAGATGCTGAGACTTATGGCCAACTGTTGGGCAGAGTGCATGGAATCTTATGTAAGAAGTGGGAAATAGTAATATCTGGAGAGGACAGGAACTCCACAAGGAGAGCAACAGAACCAGAAAATTTGAACACAGGGGTCTTCCCAGAGACTCATACTCCAACTAAGTACCAGGAATGGAGATAACCTAGAACCCATGCACAGATGTAGCCCATGGCAGTTCAGTGTCCAAGTGGGTTCCATAGTAATGGGAAGAGGGACTGCCTCTGACATAATCTGATTGGCCTGCTCTTTGATCACCGCCCCCTGAGGGGGGAGCAGCCTTACCAGGCCACAGAAGATGACAATGCAGCCACTCCTGATGAATTCTGATAGACTAAGATCAGAAGGAAGGAGAGAGTGACCTCCCCTCTCAGTGGACTTGGGGAGGGGCATGTGTGAAGAAGGGGGTGGGAGAATAGTATTGGGAGGGGAAAAGGGAGGGGCTTTTTGGGGGGGATACAAAGTGAATAAAGTGTAATTAATAAAAGTAAAAATAAAAAATAAAGAAATACTTTCTTCATATGGTTGACCATCCTGACACTGAAGAAATGTCACTGATAATCATAGGAATGATGGACAGACAGCCATGTGTATGTGTTTGTGGGGTTAATAAAGATGTTACAATCTAAACAAGTGATTATGGATTTCTTAAGGTTGGTAGGGGACTCCCATAATGAAAAACAATGACACAGTGACTAATGTGGTAGCAATTGGAAGGAGTTGCTGCTAGAGATTCAAGGAAAGCCCCTCAGCTGGAACCCACAGAGAGGCTGATGTTAGTTCCTGAACAGTGTGGCATCAGAAGACCATTAAAGGAGAGAAAAGTCATGGATTCCTCTTGAACATTTATTTTTGTCAGAATTTCTGGGGAATCAGGGAATGTGGCCAGTGAGCAGCTAGAATTAAGAGTCCTCAAGATAGACATAGGAGCTAGAGACTTATATGTGGTAGCTGAGACAGGGGTCTACAAGGATGACTTGAAGTCTGAGGAACACAGGGAGATAAAACAGGTGGAGGAGCATGGCCAGAGTAGGAAGGTAAGCTGAGGGGGAGAGGAGGCTCAGATGGCCCAATCAGAAATCACTCCAGGTAAAGAGAAGCAAGGATTTGGCAGTATGGGGGAGCACAGAGAAGAGTAACTGCAGCAGTGTGAAGACGGGCACAAGAGAGCTCAAAACCGAAGTTCTCAAGTCTTGCCTGACAGAAGACACTGTTAAAACTGGGTGGAATCTAGAGGGAATGTGGACTTGAGAAAGATTTGCTTTTTACATTGCACATTTTAAAGGGAGGGCCAGACATAGACAACCTGGGAGAAGAGATGTTCCAAGTCAGAGGAAAGAGGGAAGACCCAGGGAAGGGAGGGAACAGCTTGACATCTGAATGAGTGCAGAGAGCTGAGCCCAGTTTCCACTGGGTGAGGTTGCATTATTATTGGAGGAGCCAAGTTTAGATGAGAAATTATTTTTTCTAAAATCCCAATCATATATGTGTGTATACATACACACACAGATCTTTATTCATCCACTTATAATTAATCCAACAAAAAAGTATAGACACATTAGTAAAGGGAGTAGAAACCATGATAACCTATCCCATAAGCCCTTTCTCTCTTTCTGTTGTTTTTCTTAATAAATATTATCTGTATAAAGAATCACATGTGACTTGGAGAGAAGGCTCAGTGTGTAAAGGTGTTTGCAGATAAAGCCTGCTGAACTGAGTATGATATCTGGAACTCACAAAAGGTAGAAGGAAAGAACAAAGTTGTCTTCTGATCTCTATACATGTGCCATGGCACCCACATATACACATCATTCTTCTACACACACATGCACACACCCACAGGTGTACCCACAGACAGACAGACAGACACACACACACAGATAAACAAACACACACCTCACCCTTGCCTCATCTTGAAGTTTCTTAAGTTTCTTCTGCAGAGAGAGAATTACTTTAACCTCCTCTTGTTGGCCATACTATGGATTTGTAATCTGTAGCAGTTCATAGCTTTGGAGGAATGTTCTATACCAGTGGCAGGTTTGTGCTCCGATGTTAGTAACGGAATGGTTAAAAGAGTCCCTAACTTCCAAGGAATAATAAAATAATGATTGATTGATGAGTTGACTTTTCAGACAGCAAGTCTGAGATGACTAGCAGCTTGCTTTTCATTCTCTGTCTTTTTCCCCCCTGGAAACAACAGGGAGGAATCCATAGTGTTCCTTAGGCTATAGTCCTGGCCATCATTTTGTAAGCATCTGGCTTCATAATTGTTTTGCTGCAGCCAGTATTTGCTGACAGGCTGACAAGAGAATGGAGGAGAAGAATACTCAGTTTTCTGGGCTAAATACAAATCCCTGTAACTCTTCTGCCACCAATGAGGCTCTGTTCATCCCTGCTTTCCCCTGAAGGCAAAGCCTACTGTCATAAAATAAAGCCAATGACCCCTTAAGTTCTCTTCAAATCCGTTTTTGAGTCACATGTTTGAGTTCACCTGCCAGTGTTTTAAAACACTTTTAAAGTATGTTTTAAAACATACTTTATTGTTTCAAAGGGCTATATACTTAAGATGTTTGTACTGCTTACATAATACTAACAGAACTAGATTTAGTATAAGGCTTGATTCAGGCATTCTGTAGATCCTGCTGATCTGTTTCTTTCTTTTAATTTCTCTGGAATTCAGCAAAGGTTGATTGATTGAATTTTTATCATATGCCAGGCAATGGGATAGGAATAATATCCACCTAAAGGAAAAAGAAGACAGGGCTCAGACTACTTGGGAGCACACAGCAGATTAGGAACCACAGTGTTTATACAAGGTATTACTGTACAAGAAATGAGCAAAACAGATCTGTCCTATGGGAGCTGGAGCTGATAGGAAGGGAAGAGGAGCTGACAGATTATGTTTAACAAGGAAACGGAATAAGCTGTTCTTAATAGACCAGCAATCGGTGGGTGGCATTTCTTTATAATGTTTTCAATCCATGTTTAGCTAAGCAGACAGAGCAAGCAATGGCCATTTACTGAAACAGTGATGGGCAGACAAGAATAAATTTAAGCTCTGTCAGTACATTTTGGAAAAGGGTCTACTTCACTGAGTCCAGCCAGTGAAATCTGACTACAGCATCAAGATGGGCTTCACAGTCTCTGTCTTTCCTACCCTGGTGCAATCAGCCCTACAGGTCTAATCTAAATGGGCTCCTCCCATCCACCTAAGGAACATAGATCCCACAGAACAAGGAGACAGTGCTATAGAACAGACATGGAAATTTATGTTGTGGACTTGGAAAAAGTCCATCAACTTAGGGTTTCTATTAGTGTAGTGTTCACCTCTTGAGGTGTGAACTTATCTACGTGAACAGGGTGGGGGCTTCTGAATATTAGTGCCTAGAAGTTGGCCAGTATTTATGCCAAGGCTTTTTCTATGTCATGGAGGAATTCATTGTTTCTCCTACACAGACGTCTTCTAACAGTGGTAATGGTGAATCTGTGCTTGCTCTCGGTTTATGGTTAATATTAGCTAATATTGTGTGTTTTATATTGGCTATTTCTTTATGTCATTTATTTATATATGGATATCACAAAACACCCATTTACGATTAGCACATTGTGGTTTACAGAGGGCTCATCTGACATCAATTTATAACTGTTTTGGAGGCTTTGTGTAGTGTTTGTCTTCATCTCACTTTTTAAATTTAACTATCTTGCATTTTTTTGTGATTTTAGCCTTCATATATAGTACATTTCAACACCAGAAATATTTTAGCACATAAAGAAGTAACTGACTTATGGTTATTTCTTCAAGACATTGGTGAAAACTATTAAATGAGGAGATGCCTTTATAATAACAGCTTCCACACTCAATTTCTCTAAGCATTGGGGATGCTGCTTAAGTATGTGTTGGGAAAGAATTCTAGGAGAGTGAATGCACTTGGCATTAATTTTTTGTTAATAATTATTGAGGCTAGATACAGGATGAACAGGCTACAGTGTACTTGTGGAGGTTGGAGGACAACTCCAAAGAAATGAGTTTCTCCTTCCACTTTTAAGTGGCCTTTGGGGATTGAATGTAGACAGTCTGGCTTCTGCAACAAGCATTCTACTCACTGAGCACCACTCAAGCCATTCATGGGATTTTAGCAAAGTTTATCACCATCCAGGATATAGCAGACTAAAGTTTTATGTTATAGATATTCTGAAGCAACAATGCTGTGGTTTAAGCAATTATTGCCCAAAATAAAGGCATCAAAAGTAAGGCCAACTGGTGCTACGGGCTCCAAACTGACTTACCATATAGAAATACCAGAGCCAAATCTTTAGGATACTTCTAGAGCCACTGACTATTCAGGTTGGCATAGGTGGGTTTTTGTTTTGAAAACCGATTCCCAATCTCAGTTTCCTCTCCCTCCACTCTTTCCCAGCACCCCACCACCTACCCTGTTCCCCAGATCCACTCCCTTTCCATCTTCCTTCAGAAAAGGGCAGGGCTCTAAGAGACAACAACAAAACACTACAAAATAAAATTTAAAAAATACAATAAGACAAGGAAAAAGCCCTCATACTGAGACTGGATAAGGCAACATAACAGGAGGAAAAGAGTCCCAAGAGCAGGCAAAGGATCAAAGACACGCTTACTCCTACAGTTAAGAGTCCCACAAAAACACCAACAAAACAGTCACAACATAGACAAGGAGAACCTGGTGCAGACTCCTGCAGGCCCCATGCTTGACACTCACAGCATTTGAACACACATACTGGTGTGTGCATGTGTGTACCTACAGCTAGCGTACAATTTTAAGTTTTGGTTTGATTTTGCTTGCATAACTTTTTTATTTCAATTAAACCAAAAACCTACTTAAGCCTGCTTTGATTTTCAAGATAATTCCTTAAGAAAAATGTCCCCTTGAATATGACTAAGATTTCTATTACATGTATTGGCAAGAAAAAAAATACATGCTCAGCACATCACTCAACTCTCATACTCTGTTGACATACATTACATTTGAATATAACACATATCCTAAAATATTTAATATTTATAGTTTATAGAGAGTAGCACTGTTTTTTCCTTCAAGGGTAATGGTTCAAGAAAAGTATAAATCCAAGCCTCTATTATTTGGTCTGAAATGTCAAAATTATAAATTCCTTAGATCATACATGGCAAAGTACCACTGATACGGTTCTTAAAGGTTGATGTTTGAGCATAGTGAGTTAGATTTGAGTGAACCACACTTTGTGCAGAGTGCAGGGAATCTTATGAAAGAAGGGGGAGATGAAAGACCTGGAGGGAACAGGAGTTCCACAAGAAGAGCAACAGAACCAAAAATATCTGGGTACAGGGGTCTTTTCTGAGACTCATACTCCAACCAAGGACCATGCATGGAGATAACCTAGAACACCTGCACAGATGTAGCCCATGGCAGCTCAGTCTCCAAGTGGGTTCCCTAGAAAGGGGAGCAGGGGCTGTCTCTGACATGACCTCTATGGCTGGCTCTTTGATCACCTCCCCCTGATCTTTACCAGGCCACAGAGGAAGACAATGCAGCCAGTCTTGATAAGACCTGATAGGCTAGGGTCAGATGAAAGGGGGGGAGGACCAGTGGACTGGGGGAAGGGCATGGAAGAAGAAGCAGGAAAAATGGTGGGGTTAGGAGGGGACAAGGGGAAAGAAATACAGCTGGGATACAAAGTGAATAAATTGTAACAAATAAAAAATTAATTAATTAATTAAAAAAGATTGTGGTGTTCATGTCTTCCCATATCCTCCATATCCACCAGTGTTCATTTCTCTCAGGGTCAGCAAGAACACTTTAGGTTTGAGTCCTGAGTATGCTAAGCTGGGATGTGGAAAAGGTTTTCCACAGAGTGTTACAGTTTGCCTCTTTTAGCATGAGATCTCTGGTGGCAATGGAAGCTCTGGCATTCCAAAGCCTATGGTGATACCAAAGCGTTATAGCTCTTGGTCAAGCTGTTGGTCAAGCACAGCAGAGGTGCAGGCCAAAGCACATGCCTGGTCGGCTCATAGCCAAAACACAGGCTGGGAGGACCCAGTCTCTGCAGGCCAGAGGGCAGGCTCAGTGAGCTGTGATCCAGCAGGGGATAAATGACAAATCTCAGAGGGTCTTGAAGTACAAACCTATGTGCCTTTATTCCTGTGAAATCAAGGGTAATATAAGCCCAGGGAAGAGGGAGGGATTTCAAGGGTGAATGTGTTTTGATTCACTGGGGTCAGGGAGTTAGGGATACTTAAATTTTCTTCACAAGAAGAAAATAACAGTACTTAATTATCCTACGGGGAGCGGGTGGGTCAGGATCTCCAAGTATAATTAAAGGTCACTGCTGGACTAAGATCCTTAGCAGGCTGGGACATTTCTAGGAATTCCGAGATGCTTGCTAGAGCAGTTTCCTTATTAGGGGGAGGGTCTGACCTAGAATCAGACCTGAGCGCTATGTGAACTATTTATAAGACCTGGAATTAACAGGATCGGGGGAAACATTTAGAACCCCACTAAGAAAAGGGAGGCTATCATCATAGACAGAGCACAAATGAATGGATATAGAGCAGTACACACCTGCTCAAATAGCCTTTGCTGTGTTTCAGAGAATCTGAGGAAGAGAAGAAATGCTCCTTGTGGGCAGCATGAGATTTATTCTATTTAGGTGAATTTCAGCTTCAGAAGGAAAAAGGCAGCTCTGAATGCTCATGGAGAATAAAACAAGATCTAGACATGATGCATGACTGAATGCAATTGCTACTTAGCCTATGGAGGTGGACAGACAGATGGACAGTGTCTGCTGAGAACTTTCAAGGAGTTTTCTTTAAATGATAATAAGAATGAACCCCACAGGACAATAGGACCTGTTATTCCAAACTGGGGGGGATTTTTATATTTGAGGAAGTGATTCTAAGAATATATTCCTAGAAAGTCAGATCATTTACCCTCTAATAAATGATCAGACTTCTGGGTGTTCAAAGAAATTGAATGAAAAAGAATAAAATGCCAAAAAATGAGTGATTTTTCTACGATGAAGCCACAGTATAATCCTTATCCCCACTGCGCTCACTCTGAATGATCCTATATCAGACTATAATTGTTTTTTGATTAGTGTGAACAAGCACTTACAGCATATAAACTCACTATTGTTGTTGTCATTAATAGTAATGTCTTATATTTATATAGTTACCATCTCAGAGGAAATTTGAGTGCTTCCATATTGAGGAATTACAATTCATCTCCAAACCCTCCTTCTCGATGCAAAAATTGGATGTTTCAGTTGCATTTTAAAGAAGATAAAGAAAGTCAGAAAGGCTAAATCACTGGCCATGATGAAATCCAAAAGCTAATAAAAGAAGCAACAATTAAACCTGGTCATCTTGACTTGTAATTCTGGCTGTACCTTGTAAACAACTGGTCCATGGGGTCAACTCCCATCATTTCTTTGGAACAGGGAGCTTCAACTGATTTTTCTGGGATTATCACAATTGACAGAGCATTATTTTGTGACAAAGAAGATTGGGCCTCAAAGACACATTCATTTATCAGGTCACACGTGTTTTCAGCAGACTGGTAAATGTCTCTGCAAGCTGTTAAGTAGCATGAACAAGAAGCTGACCTTTTTCTATTAAGTGGTTAGAGCAAACAGACAAAATTCTGACTTCTTCAAGGACTAGATGTGTTCATCTTCTGTTTGACATTGTTTTGGCTAATGAAAGTATGGAAGGGAGGGAAAGAGGAAGGAAGAAAGGAAGGAAGAAAAAGAGGAAAGGAGGGAGAAAAGAAAGGGTTGTGTCCTCAACACAAGCCATACCCTCATTCCCCCACTCACTGGGCCTCTGGAAAAAAAAAGTGCCCTTCCAACCACTTATTCTTCCAACCTTAAAATCACTGGGCTGACTCGGGCTCCTTTCTCTTACTACAGTCTCCACCATTTTTCCCTCTGTGGAGACTTGTTTTTTTGTGTTTTTCTGTAGTCTACTTTTGACTTCTCTGCTTTTCAAGGGTAGTGTTGTAATCTCTCTGTTTCCCCAAAGTTTTCAATACATGTTAGATAACTAATAAATTATCTGTCTCATATACATAAATAAAATGATAGTTGAATATCTATATCCCTATTTCCTTACTTGAAATGTAATTCAAAGAACTTTTATAAGCCCCCACTAATTTCATATAACCCTCTTCTCCGTACTACTGTATTTTTAGTTTATTCTCAAATCCATCGTCAGCAAAATGATTACACCAACAGGTGTGCCTCGCTGCCATGCCATACACCACCAGATGAAATGATTCTTCCGTGGCTACTCTGCTGTTTGACCTCCAATGGCATTTAGGCCTCTTCAAAGGCAAAAGCACACACTTCCCATTGTTCCCTGGAAGGGATATCTCACCCATGACCTCCATTTATATCTGGGAGAGTCACAGAGTCCATGCTGCTAGACCATGTGCTGAAAGCACGCACACGTAGAAAGGGTGCTGGGTCACAGGTGAGCATGGCACAGGCAGTGGGGCTGGCTCTAGGCTTTCATGGACCACATTTGATTTACAGTCCAACAGCTTATGGACCCTGAGTTTCTCATATGGCTTTATTTCCCTGAGAGTCTGCTTCAGAGCAGGATGACTACCAGATTCAGAACAAGGACTCTGTGGCGAACCTGCTTGGAATCAATTTCTGGCTCTGCCACTTTCAATTGTGTGCTCAAATGCATCCGCAATAACATCTTCACAACTTGTCTCTTCTGTTTGTAAAATGAGGGAAATGTTTACTTCATAAAGCTGTGCTGGGAATTAAATGAGGTAATATATACAAAGTTATCAAGGAGTTAAGGTGTTCAATAGATCTCTGTATGGTTGCTGGAAGCAAGAGAAGTAAAATATTTTATTGTATCTACTGTGTGTCAGCTATTGCTTTAAGGGCAGTAAATGCGATAATGACCCTAATGCCTACCTCTTAGGTTGTCAGCTCTATCCCCATTCCTAACAAAGATGGAGAAATATCAAGTTTAAAAAATGAAGCCAATGACTGAAAGCAATGTAGATACTTCAAGAGGTACTCTGAGCCAGGATGGTGGAAGGGAATCACATCATTGACAGCTACACATTCATCAGTTTTCTTTAAATAATGAGCATGGAGTAGTTTGCCCATAGCCAGCCAGAGTCCTGTGTCCTTTTATAATGACGAGTGATGGAGATGAGGCTGTCTTAAATTCTTTACCTTTAAAAAAAGACGTTTCCAGCTTTGAACTGTCAATAGTCATTGTCTTTCCTTGAATTTTAGGCCTCATTGTCCATGAAGGAGCTGCTGTTTACAGAGTGTTTAAGCGATGGCGAGCTGTTAACTTGCACTGGGATGTATTAAATTACGACAAGGCGGCAGACATTGAGGAAAGCAGCCGAGGAGAGTCTTCCACGAGTAGGACTTTGTGGTTACCATTGTCAGCTTTGAGGAACAGGAACTTGGTCCACCCAACGCAGCTAACCTCACCACGGTTTCAGTGTGGCTATGTGCTCTTACATCTTTTCAATCGGATGAGAACCCACGAAGATGTGTCAGAAGACAATGGCTCCGGAGAGGTAGTAATGCGAGTGACGTCCGTGTGACGGATGTACACGGCAGCAGAGTGTGGGAACCCTGCACATTTCGGAATGTAATTGCAATGAATGGCAAAACCATAGCACTTCTAAAAGTACATCCATGAACTTTTTAAAATCTATGCTTTTTATATGAACATTTGAATTGCAAATACATTTTTTTCTGAAAAAAAAACGAGCCTCTTTGTTTGCTTTGTGACTTGTTCCATCATCTTAACGTGAGCTGGTGAAGTTGTCCTACACACGATTTAGCTCTACTTGCTTAAAAGAATAATGAAAGCTATCATTATGACCTAAGGTGGTGGCAGCTTTATTGGTGCTAGAGATAGAGATAGATAGGCTTCGTGCATGGTAAGCAAATACTCTACGAAAGAACCTATATTCACAGTCTTGACTGTTCTTCCTATGGGTAACTTTTAAAGCTATGAAACTGGTTATATCATTGGGAAAGTGAATAAATACAGCACAGGGTTTAGATGTCAGGCTAAAGACAGTCAGCAAAGATGATGGAACAATAAGAGGAAAATCAAGACCTAGAAACCATGAAAAGGCATTGAAAAAAAGAAGTGCAGGGTACTCCAGGATACTCAGGAAGCATCAGACAAAGGACTGGCCACTGCTTATGGCCATGTTGATGACACCTGCTGCAACAAAGTTGAATTATTTGGCTAGAATATTCAAGTTGAAAAGACCAAATTGAGCATGTTGCAAAGATAAGAGGCTATAGGGTGAAGATGCAAGCTGTCTGAAGCAGAGAAATGGGGCAGAGGGCTGGAAAGAATATGATGACAAGACAAGGGAGGTCACTGTCGCAAATGACATTGTTTTGGCTAATGAAAGTATGGAAGGGAGGGAAAGAGGAAGGAAGAAAAAGAGGAAGGGTAGAAGGAAAGGAGGGAGAGAAGAAAGGGTTGTGTCCTCAACACAAGCCATACCCTCATTCCCCCACTCACTGGGCCTCTGAAAAAAAAAAAGTGTAACATTCATGAGACGCTTTTAGAGTCAGAAGGAGGGTCTCATATGCAGATGGAGGGTCAGGAAAATTTGAAGTAGATGTTGGGAGAGAGTTTCATAGAAGGTAGTAGATGCAGAGCAGAATTTTCAAATAAAAGATGTGTTTGAAATCACATAAAAGTGACACAACCTCATGTATAGAAAACTGCAAACAATTCAGAATGACTAGAAGACCAGTGAGGTCAACTAACAGGGTATTTGGCTAAATGTTTAAAATAAAAAGCCAGGTGCAGTGGCACACACTCACAGAGGCAGAGGCAGGTGGATCTCTGTGAGTTCAAGCCCAGACTGATCTACAAAATGAGTCCAGGATAGCCAAGGGCACACACAGAGAGACCCTGTCTCAGAAAAAAAGAAAGAAAAAAAGAAAGAAAGAAAGGAAAGAAAGAAAGGAAAGAAAGAAAGAAAGAAAGAAAAGAAAGAAAGAAGAAATACCTATGTTTTTTTTTCTTATTTTAAATACATCTGTGTCAAAATGTTTGTCACATGTGCAGCATTTCAGGCACAGTACAAATGGGCCAGTTCAGAATGATTCAGGCAGGTTCCAGAGTGCCTGAATCAGGCACCTCCTCCAGGTATTCCAGGAAGCTTCCTGGGCCATCTCTCCACCCCTTCTCTTGATTGACAGACTTGTAACAGCAACATTGGTCCCCAGGATTGTTAATTCTAGGCATTATGGCTTGTTTTTGGACTTCTGAGTCAGCACAGGAAATGTCAAAGGAGGAAGAAAGGTGCGGATCAAGACGGTAAGGTTTCAATTCTCATTATACAGACATCCCTAGCACAAGCAGCCCTCAAAGCAGCCCACCAAATGTTTCTGGTGCTGTATAATCAGAGAGACTCACAAAACAGTCTCTTCATGTTGGCACAGCCTAATAGACTATCATAGTTAATTTGATAAATAATTAGTGTCTTTAATCATCTTAATCAGATTTTCCAATTACAAAAAGCACACACGCCTTCTTAATCATCCAAATGCTTCTCCTGCCCATTGGCTGAATGGAGTTCTGAGGAATACTCGCCTACCAACAGTGAAGAGCTTTCTGTTCCTCTGATAGAACATATTTCTTTTGCAAAAAGAAGAAAAAAAATGAATCCTTTGACTTCCCCGAAGCAGGGTTCTGACTAGTGGTACCTGGCAATTATCTATAATTCATTCTTGTAATGAAATGATTGACGCATATTGCAGGGCAGTAACTAAGTGTGCAAGGAGGTAGGCAGGCGTGCTTAGTTAGAAATGTGAGGTAAGCCGGCTGGTCATTTGAAGTTCATGGACAGATCTAAAAGCTTATGAAATAAAATGTTGTCTATTCTACTTTCTAAAAATAATGTTGGAGTCATTTAAAACATTATTGTTTACATTTACAAGGATGACTATAATTACTCCATTGAAAAATCTCTTCATTTTGCATAGTGTATTTTTCCAGTTACAATTTTGTGTCACAAACAATGAAAAGGTAACATTTGTAGAAATGTAAAGAACTGAATCACAAAGCCAGGCAGGGAGGACTACTGTTATTTAGAAGCAGATCCAGGAAGTGAATTGTATTTCATACTGAGTTTGTTTTAGTCTCACACCATGTGGCATAATTCTGGGAGAGGCTTCTGGACACAACATTTAATGGGGAACAATTTTGGTTACTGCTGATATTCCAGTATAGTTCACTATGTTAATAATACTTCATTAATAGATCTCCAGCACATTTTAAACTAACAGGACTCCCACAAAGAGCAAGCCTGTCCTTTGAGGTTGTGTACACTGTGAATTTGTATTAACATTCTTACAGCAAAAGGAGTCTGGGAAATCTGCAACATCTTTGTAGAATACAGGAGAGCCACATCTGTCAGGATGAGGATGGCTAGATTTATGGCAAGCCTGACTGTGTTCTGCCGTATATCATTGTCTGTGTTCTGTTTTGTTACCCTTACCATCTTCACTGCCCCATCTCTCCCTTTCTCTTTCTCTCTGTCTCTCTCACACACAGAGTGAGATAACTTAAATTATTGTTGAAATAAAAAAAAATATTAGAATTTCCACACAAAGTACCACTCTTGGAATACTTTTATAGAAAGTAATTTTATAGAAAAAAAAATGTGAGTGTATATATGTGTGTGTGGGCATGTGTGTAAAGAGAGATTTGAACCCACTGTTTTAAAATAAAATTAAAACTCAATATCATCTCACAGACTATTATGACAGAAACGGCTTTTCAATTCAATACAATAATTCAAACTAAATCTCTAATGCCCAAAATATTTATAATTAGAAAATGAATTGGAAATATCTTCAATTGTTATTTTCAAAATCACTTCCAAAATGATAAAAAAAAAAAAAAAAAAAACAACTGAGAGCTGGAAAGCAAGCTGTCTCTCTTGAATACTATTTGTAGCATGAACTTCTCTGGACCAGTTTGTAAGTACCATGTCAGCAGCATGGAGAGCACGAGGCAGCTGTTGATGAGAGATGAGGACCTGTGTCTCTGGATCATACATGGTGGTTCCAGGTGAGCTAAGAAACATGGCAGGTGGAGCGGTGGGGACGTGGAAGAGTTGTCCGTGTGACATGAGGGGAAGTTGTCCCTGGGATATGGGAGAATCTGGCTCC
Organism: Psammomys obesus; assembly: GCF_907164565.1. Lineage (NCBI taxonomy): Eukaryota > Metazoa > Chordata > Mammalia > Rodentia > Muridae > Psammomys > Psammomys obesus. The sequence continues at coordinate 13,141,386 of NW_026594428.1, forward strand.
TGAAGCCAAAGTGAACATCTGAAAGTCAAAAGAGGAGCTGTAGTGTCAACACTCTAAGAGGAAGGGGACATGTTACAGAAGTAGGGGCACTGGTGTCGAGGGATGCAGAGTGATGTCAAGATCTGGTCCCTCCTTACAGGGGTGACTAGGACTATGGGACTAAATGCCACAGGGATGAATGAGCAAGAAATAAGACTTGGCAAGATCAGTTATGGGGCACAAGTGTCTTCTTTGTACCCACTGCACTAAGAGGCATAAGAAAACACAGACTCTAGAGCATCATATAGGCCAGCCATGTTTCCTTCCTCCCTCCTCAGGAGACATCAAAGCCACTATTCTGGGAAGTAAAGCAGGTCATAGTCCCATGAAAGAAAAGATGGCGTCTTCCTTATTGAAACCTCCCAAACACTTCAGAGTAATTATATTTTGTCATCTAATATTTCTTTAATATAAAATTTAACTTTTTCTGATGTCCATCCTCTTTGCCTTTCAGGATGGGGATTGAGCATTAAACAGGAAACAACCTAGGAACCTGCTACAGAAGGCCTCTGAAAGCCAGAAGAAGAAAACAGGAAACAACCTAGGAACCTGCCACAGAGGGCCTCTGAAAGCCTCCGCCCTGCAGACTATCAAAGCAGATGCTGAGCCTGATGGCCAACTGTCGGGCAGAGTGAATGGAATTTTATGTAAGAAGTGGGAAATAGCAAGAGCTGGAGAGGACAGGAACTCCACAACGAGAGCAACAGAACAAGAAAATTTGAACACAGGGAACTTTCTAGAGACTCATACTCCAACCAAGGACTATTCATGGAGATAACCTAGAACCCCTGCACAGATGTAGCCCATGGCAGTTCAATGTCCAAATGGGTTTCATAGTAATGGGAAGAAGGACTGCCTCTGACATAATCTGATTGGCCTGCTTTTTGATCACCTCCCCCTGAGGGGGGAGCAGCCTTACCAGGCCACAGTAGAGGACAATGCAGCCACTTTTGATGAGAACTGATAGACTAAGATCAGAAAGAAGAGGAGAACCTCCCCTATTAGTGGACTTGGGGAAGGGCATGCATGCAGAAAGGGGAGGGAGGGTGGGATTGGGAGCGGAGGAGGGAGGGGCTTATGGGGGGATACAAAGTGAATAAAGTGTAATTAATAAAAAAATTAACTTTTTCGATATATTGAACTAATAAAATACATGCCAGAATCAGGCTTGCATTATAACTCAGTGGTGAAGTTTTGTCTCACACAAGCCTTATGTTCTATCATTAGAACACACGGGGAGGTGGTGGGCTAGTTAGGCAGGAAGAGGAGAAAGGGAGGGAAGAGGGAAGAGTGAAAGGGAGGAACCCAGTGGAGAATATTAAAAATAATTTTACGGAGGAGAAAAACAAAGAGTATAAATGTTCAGAGGCCATGGTAAAGAACAGCTTCTAAATGGAAGAAGACCTCAAGAATTACCAACCATGGCTGAAAAGCAAGACCAAGGCCAGGGAAGAGGTCATGCAAGTTAACAGGAAGGAGGGCCTTTGTGATTTAAACAGAGATTCTGGTAAATTTTCAGGTGAAAGAATAGTCCATGGACTAATCATGAAAAACTGTGCAAAGTTGAAGGCAGCCATTTTCTCAAAGAAGAGCTACCTCCTTCTCCTGTCCTTTACCTTCACACAGTTCTTTTTTTTTTTTTTTTTTTTTTTTTTTTGCCTTCTTACTTCTGATGTGATCTCTGTGAGCTGTGTAAGTAGTTTAGGAAGGGCACCAGAATGCTTACAGTGTGAGTGAGAAACAAAGATTCCAGAACCTTAGGGAGATGCTCTTTATATGGGCTTCCTGCAGAGGAGCTGAGGGAAGGGACCTTCTATGTGCACTTAAGCTTCAATTCCAATAGGAGGGGAAAGTAGAGATAATTAAAATGTAGCTTCACGAAAGCAAATTAGGGTTCCTTTATCTGAAGGCTCCCATTTTTCTTTTGTCTTGGTCTGTTATTAAATATTTTAAGAATTTTATGTGTGTTTAATTTTTAATCAAGTCTACCCTCAATTTCTTCCACTTCAATCCCTCCCCTCCCCCGCATACCAATATTCCATTCCAACTTCCTATGTTCTTTTTAAAAAACCTCCTGAGTCAACTTAGTGCTACCAGGATATGCATATGCGTAGGGCCATCTCCTGGGATGAGTAGCCTCCCAAAGGGTGCATCCCTGAAGGACCCGAACTCTCCCAGCAGGAATCAGCCAAAAATAGCTCCTCAGCTAGGAGTGTGTCTTCAGGATTCCTCAAAGCACCCATGCTGGATTTAGTCTGGCATAATCTTGCACACATTTTTTGCATATAGTAAGAGGAAGGTATTTCACACTTACTCTAGTCAAACCAAAACCCTCTCTCTCTTTGAAATCCTGACCCCCTCCTGCTTCTGTAATAGAAATTACATTCTTGTTATTAGTTGTTCAAACCCCAAAAGTTTGATATCATCTCTCCATACTTCATTTCTTTGTATCTGTATTCAAACAGCTTATTCAAACATTTTTTTCTCGTATCTGATAATTGAAGACCACCTTCCTTGCTGGTCTAAGTTCCCATGATCTCTAATGGAAACAGTTTGACAGCCCAAACCTGGAGGATGCAGGAAAGAATGCTTTCTGAGTTATTCAGAGCAAACCTGGCCCTAAGAGTTCCCAAAGGCCAGTTATACCAGGTTGGCTTTACTTCCTCCAAGTAGAAATGACTATCTAGGATATCAAAATGTGACCAGAGTTGGAAAGTAGTGTTTAATATAGCTTATTAGTTAAGATGAAGACAGAATTCACAAGAAAAAAGCCCTCAGTGCCAAAACAGATGTCTTTGTCAGGTGTCAGGATGTGGAGTTGCAGCCATATACAAATGTACCACATAATTATGGAGACAGAGATGGGAATGATGGTCCTCCAAGCTAAAGAATACTTGTAAGTTTGACAGCCTAAACCTGAAGGATGCAGGAAAGAATGCTTTCTGAGTGATTCAGAGCAAACCTGGCCCTGATAGTTCCTTGACTTTGGACTTCTGTCCTTCAGGACTGAGAAAGTGAACTTGCATTGTTCTAAGCCACCCAAGCTTTGGTACTTCCTTAAAACAGTCTCAGGAAACTAACACACTCTTCTTTGTTTCCAGTCTTCCAGCAAGCTGAAAAGCAGAGCCATCATTTCAGAATGAAAACGGAGCACACCGCTCTCTGACTCAGATTTTCTCTGTTGAGGGCCCATTCCATTGACAAGGAAGTCACTGTCCCTGCCGGATCCTATGAGAACCTGCTCCTGGTGTTACCTTCTTCCTCATCCTCACAGCTCTTCCTGCTTGCTCAGCCTGGCTTGTTCTGATTTCATACCTGTCAAGAGCATCCCAGCTTTAAAGTTCTGTGCTGTGTAAACGAAGCCCAGTGTACTCTCTGCAAGTAGCATTTGCTGCTTCTTGTCATGAGCTCTGCTCAGACCTCTGCAGAAATGGCATTATCCTCTCACTCTCTGCTTTTTATTTCTTGGAGAACATTTATCCACTGATCACAATCTATGCCTCTCTGTTTCTTACTATGTGCTATTGTTAGTGCACAAACTCTGTGATCTCTGGTCTGTCTTTGATTTACTGCTGCTCCCAAGATGCCTAGAAGAAGGAATGGGTTCTGATTAAATTGTGGGGGAATGTTAATGAATGAATCTGTTAAAAAAAATCATGGCATGTAGGTGTCAAGAGGAGATTATCAAAATTTAAAAATAAATTGGTGAAGAAAAGAAAAGAAAGGAGACATCAAGGTGAGAGGTAATACCACAAATGAAGAATCCATGAGGGCATCAAAATGTGTATTTCTACACATTTGATTAAGCACAAACTCTTGTACAATGGAGGTTAAACTATACAATGAAATGTCCCTGATCTACCTGGTTATATCATTAAATACACATCTTTAAAAATAATAAAGTTATGTGACAGTTTGAAGTCCAAATAAATCATTATAATCTACTCACTAGGAGACAGAAGAACAGGCATCTACTCCTGGCCAGACTGAATAATCTTCATTACACAATCCCTTTTAGTTCTCAAACTTGGTGGACAGTTTCATCTTCTTCTTCACTCCTCCACTTTCTCCATCTCATCCCTTTCTTTATCACTCTACCATCACCATTATTAGGGTCCAGAAATCACAGTTCCATACTACCTTAAAAACTCTGAATGACATTATTTCAGAAACATGAAATAAAACTTATAGGATATAAATTATAAAAAACCCTCAGGGGATTCCAGCCTAAAATAAAGTCATAGCCTCCAGGAATACATTAAGTCTGTCCACAAGCTTCTAGTGAATATGATCAAAATATACTGTATATATGCATGAAATTATCAAAGAATTAATAAAATATTAAAATATTTTAATGGACTTACATTTATCTTTAGCACTATGCATCTTTTTATCCCTTTACTAATTTTTATATTTAAAGTTTATATGTTGCAAAGATTATATGTATATATGTACATATATATAGATAGATAGAGATATAGATATAGAGATACAAATATTGAGTCCCAATTTTCAGTTTAATAAGTGGTTCTTTTAAATACTTCTTTTACCATATAAAGTAATGCAGTTGTCAGGGACGTTGATGTATTTAAGGTGACAGTCTTCTCCCAGAACTTACTTGATTTCCCAGCATATTTGCTCTCAGGGGAAATAAAAGTATAGTAATAAAGATAGATCCAAAACTAAACAAAAATTGCCTACAACAGAAAATTTACAAATAACCTTGAAGAAGGGAGAAAGAAGGCTTTCTCATATGCTTTTCATCCTTTCATGGAAAGGTAGGGAGGAAATCATTAATTAGTAGTTTAATAAATTATTTTTCTAAATTATACTTCATTCTTGAAATTTGAAATACGTTTCTTAAGTATTTCAACAATTTCCACATCAACTCCCATTACTTCTTAGCATCTATGTGCAGAGCACTCTTTATGAGTTTAGGGAGAGTCAGATATCCTCAGAGACAAGGGAAATGCTAAATGCTGTAAGAATGACTTGGAGAAAGTGTAGCATCTATTGCTACCAGGTTCAAACGTTGTTGTTTACTTGGACTGTGAGAATTAAGGGAAATGGAATTCTAACAGCAATTTTTGTTTTCCAGCCAGGAGAATTATGCTTCAATAACAACTGCTCCACTGGAGACCGCCAGGTAACCATGTTTATGAACACTGCACCATCGACCTTCCAAATAAAAGCAAATTACATTTACAGACAGAAGTACAAGATGAAAATATTCTTCTAGTCTATTCTTTTACCAAAAACACTCAAAAATATCATTTATATTTGTCTCTTTCTGTCACTGAAAGAAATAAGTTCAAACAAGATGATAAATTAAAATTTTCTATAGGACCTTATGACACAAGTCATTTTATGTTTGGAAAAAAATTAGTATTAAAACATTTATTTCCAATTATAACTAGAAACGCTTGTTTCATATGTAATGATTTTATGAGCATATGTGTGGATGTGCTTGAAAATATAGCATTAAAACTCACAGAAGTAGGTCTGTGTGTCATACAGAAGCTTGGAAGACCTGTCAATAATAACAAACATCTCTGGAGCTGGACTTGAAGGTCCTATGGGCCCTCCGGTGTTACTCTCAAGATATAATCAAGGACTGGTTCTTTTAAAGTCAGTCTCCTAAGTGTGAGATTGCAATATTCTATAGAACAGAAATGCATTCATTAGCTCCAATCACATTCACTTTTTTAGATGGTCTCTGCCAGAAGAATATAGGTACTCAGTCAGGGAAGTGGAGTGGGAAAAGAGGAAAGATGACAGCTATTTGTCATTAACTGTGGAAATGTCACCATCAGAATAAAAGATTGGGATTGTGCTCAAGGTTTTATTCTCCAATGTCTGGTGTTTGCTCTGTGCCTCCAGTCATTGAGGCAAATCTAGTTCTCATCCATCCTGTTTATGCTTTAGAGTCACTTTTAATCAGTCGTGGGTGTGTTCAGAGGTGTGTAGAAACTCTGGCCTCTATCCCAGCTTCATGACTTCAGTCCAGGCTTACAGTCCATCAGCACTCAAGATTGAAAATTAAAAAAAAAAAATGATACTACTATCTTTAGAATTTTATAATTGACATAATAATTTTACATGGTTCTGAAGTACGGGATAACAGTTCGATCCATGCATAGAGTATGAACTCATGAATTTGAGTATTTCTAGTTCCTTGAATATTTGTCATATTTTAGGGGAAACTTCAAACTTGTCTTTTCTAGCACTATATAGACCATGTAATACATTTCTGTCAAATATTGTTGGACTCTTATGTTGTAAAACGCTAGACTTATTCTTCCCACCAAACTGCACTGTGGGGCTCATTATCCAACTTCCCCTCAATCCTTCTCCTCTCTTCTATGAAACATGATTAGACTTCTACTCTATACTTCAATTAGACCCACCCTTTCACATATATGTGAGGATGGACCATCGCTGTTTTCTGTGTGTGCCTCAGTACTCTTAAACACGATGTTCTCCAGTGACATCCATGTAGCCACAAATTGCAACACTTCATTCTATTGTTTTTTTTTATTTTATTTCTTTTAATTACAAATATAATTACATTATTTCCCCATTTCTTTCCTTGCTCCAAACTGTCCCATGCTCTCAAGCTTCCTCTCAAATTCATGGCCTCTTTTACTTTAATTACTGTCATTGTGCATGTGTATATATATATATATATATATATATATATATATATATATATATACATAAACACACTGATACATGTATTGATATACATACATATGCATACATATATCCATCATCTATCTATTTATCTATCTATCTATCTATCTATCTATCTATCTACCTACCTATCTATCTACACACAAACACGTATATTAATCACAGAGCCTACAGTTTAGTGTTGCTCGTATGTTTTAGGGATGACCATTTGGTATTGGATAACCAATTAGGATGTTCAGTCATGAAGAAGACTAATTATTCCTCTCTTAGTAGTTATTAATTACCTGCAGTTCTTCATCTTGGGGTATTATGTTGTGATAAGGCTTCCATCCATGCTGAAATGTCAAGTAGAATTGTTATTATCTGGGTCTTTTTTTTTGGGTAGCTGTAGTGTTGAGATTACATATAGATACATACATATTTTAGGAAGCTGCTACAGTTTAAGGTAAGTTTCCATATGACATTTTGAAGGGTGTTAAGAGTTATTTATTCCTTCTTTTATTCCTTCCTATATCCTATCTTCCATTTCCTTTCCCAAATTTTACCATGCCTCTCCTATTAACCCCTTTACTGCTTTGTAATCTCCCCATCCTTTAAAGCCAACCATAAAGACCCTTCAGTAATTTTCTGACATTTAAGGGTATCAAATCAACTGTATGTATCTGCAGATTTAAGGCTAGTATCCACAAATGAGAGAAAGCAGCTGACATTTGTCTTCCTGAACCTGGATTACCTAATTCAGAATGGTTTTTACCATATATATTTATTTACCTGCTAATTTGATAAGTCTTTTTTCTTAATAGTTGAATAATATTCCATTGTGTAAATATACCACATTTGCACTAGCCATTCCTCAGTTGGGCAGCGAGGTTATTTCCATTTTCTGGGCTTTGTAATCAAGCGGTAATGAAATGAATGAACATGAATCTCTGTAGTAGGATATAGAGGGGTGCCATCCATAGACAAAGAACTATAGCAATTAATGACTTCTTGGAGAAAAATTAGCCTCTCCCAAGGATGAGCCCTCTTATTGATTTTCCAATGCAGAGTGGTCAGCCTAGAAATCATATATACACAACTACCAAAAATGGACTCAACAGAATATAAAATATATCATGTATATGATATGCATATATACATATATATCATATATGTATATATTCAATATATAATATATTTAATATATTACATATTTAATATATTATAAAATATTAACTAATATATCATAATATAAATAATATGTTATAATAATATATAATACAAATAATATATTATAATAATACATCAGATATATATTAGAGTGGGACTGCATTATGTGTATATATAAATTATATAACATATATACATATATGTAATAATAATAATCCATTATCATTTTGAGAGTACAGCGGACATAGGAGGAGTTTGAAATAGGGTCTCTAGGAAGGGCTGGAGGGAGGAAATGGAGGTGGAAGTGATAAAACTCTATTTCAATTAACAATCATATTTTAAAATGCTTATTAAAAAGAAAAACTTTCATTGCATTTGATCCATTTCTTCAATTTTCTTATTGGACAACCGAGGCCATAATTATGATGCATACTTTGTTGTTTTTTTTGAAATCACTAAATGTACTGACTTAAATATTTATGGTATAGTCTGTACTTTTATTATTGGTACTTTTGTTACATGGATGAGAGAGGTCCATGACAACTGGAGTGATAAGAATTTCAAGTATCACTAATGGATATCTGTATGGCCAGGAAATGATGCTGCCTTCCCCACAGTGAGGAGTCAGAAGGCTTGGAACATCTCTGAAGATCATCAGATGCTCTGGAAGCCCCCTGTCCTCTCTTTTGTTCAAACTGGGACCTATTTAATGGACGTATCATTTTCAAAAGCTCACTTCCTTTTCCTTACCTTTTCTCCCTCCGTTTTCTGATTCTTTTGATGGATTCCCTATCTCCATTTCTTTTTCCCTCTTCCTAAACCACTCTCAATTTCTCCAGACCAGCCTCCTTAAAAGTGAGCCATTCTTCATCTCAAGTCAGAGCATTCCTATACTGCAGTTAGCGACCTTTCAAAGCTGGGCTTTTAACTGGGAAGCAAAGTTCTGATTCAGTTAGTTGTATTTCTCTATGTATGTTTATGACATGGAATAGCACATCAATTCACTTTTATTCTGAAGGGGTAGGGCTCTAGAGCATCAGTGAGTAGCTGACAGTCAGCTTCTTGCATAGTAGGAATTAGCCTGGAAGCTCATGAGTGCCTTACACAGTGTTTGATTGGTTCTAGCATCCTAGCAAAGGTCTTCATAATCACCTTTCCATGAGGGAGTTGGATAGAAACCAAATAGAATAAAATAGTATCATGTAATACAGTATGAGTGGTAATGGGTTATTTGAAGAGTCTCTTCCTCTCCATCTTCCTCCCCTGCCTCTCTTTCTCTCTCTCTCTCTCTCCAAAATCTAGTTCAAAAGAAAAGTCATGAATCATTATCATCAGATATTCTCAAAGTCCTCAGCTGAGCAGAACAGAGCTATGGATAATAGACCTGTGGACCTGCATTCTGGCTCTTTTCCTGCTGGGGTTGATGGATTAGGTGCCTCATAAACACACATATGCACACATGTGAGAGTGCCCCGAAAAAGTAAAACTAAAGAATGTGAGAATTAAAACCATTTGACCAAGTAAGACTGAGATGCAGAAAGATTTGCTTTCTTGCCTAATACTTCAGCATCCTTCAATCTTCAGTGAACATGTACACTCTATCTTTAGAACACATTTAGAGCAAACAATTCCAAAAATGATACCGAGAGACTCCATCTGGAATCAATTGTTTAAAATGTTCAGCAAAACCCTCCTTCTCTTTGGAATGTTCAGGCCCTGTAAATAGAGTTAAGATTAAAATAACTCTCCAATCTCACTCTTGGCTAGAAAGTAGGAGGGGGGAATGATGTTCCAACATAAAGAATTCCCACAAAATATTCCTGTATGTTATGTGGTTTATCCATGTGGTTCTTTCTACCCTTGTAGCATTTTTTAAAATTTATCTCTACCTTGTCTGGGATTAGCAGTTTCTTTCCTTCCCAAGTAGAGTAATGGAATAGTGAGTTTATCCCCAAGGAGAGCAGATAGCACCAGAAGGTACGAATGAAATGACAGGTCAACAGATGGTCATGAGTGTCACACCAGCCTCAGTGTTGTGCTTTGCATAACGCAAGGAAGAGTAGAAATGTTCTTTATACAGGTTAGACCAAAAGAGTCATTCCTTTGTGGAGCATGGGAGGAGTATAAGATGGAAAAGGAGAGGATGACGTAATATAGCACTCATGTATGAGATTCTTAAAAAAAAATCACTATAAATAAAAACAAAATCAGATCCATTCTTTTTTTTTTTTTTTTTCACAGCTTGGGCACATATGGCTCCCATAGATTGGGTTTCTGGAAGTGGTTTTTCAGACCACTCTTAGGTCTGATAGGACCACTCTTAGGTCCTATCAGGTGCAAACTTTAGGGTGCTGATAATGGTTAATTTTCCATGGCATCAGGAGAAATACACTTCCTATCTCTAAGTAAATGTTGTTACCCCTAACTCTCAGGTTCATTTTTCACCTGGTATCTTTATTCACCCGAATTAGAAAGAACTGGATCTAATGCTAGTCTCTACCTAGCCAATCTTGAACTGGATTTCTGGTGCACTTCAGATGGAGTGGCCCGAACAGTCCCTAATGGGTCCTCTCTCACAGAGAAGTAGCAAGAGTGCTTTTGAGTTTTGTTGTTGTTTGTTTTATTTTTATGACCATGCAAGCAAAAAGACTGTGTGTGCCTGACAACACCTACCTGGGCTTTCTTATATTTCTCACTTTTGAGACAAGCGAAGTCTTGCAGTGGATAGCATCTGCTTACCCTGCTGCTGTGCTCGTGTATGGTGTGGGCATGACCTGTTTTCAAGGAGAAAAGCCTCCACTTAACACAAAGGGCCACTGAAAAAACAAGAATGTTTCAGTTCTCCCAGTTGTCAGCTCATTCTGAGCAGGAGTCAAACATAATTCTCTTGTATCATAAGTTAATGGCAAGTTATTTGAGACCGTTCTCTGCCTCTTCCCTTCTCCTTCATCTCAAAGGTTGATGCAAAGTTGGGTCATAACTGCTTATATAAAAAGGAATAAGTGGGCTTCTCACACAATCCAATTTAACACCCAGGCCTCTCTCAAAGTCAGCCAGCTAATATCTGTTTCTGAAAGGTCATTTTAACATTACGTATGGTTGATTTCACTACCTTTCGAGGATTCTTATTTATCCCATGCTCAGCTTAGACAGAGCAATACCTAAGACTTTTCAGCTACTTTACAGAGTATGAGGGCACCTCCTTTAGGTGCCCTAATTCTCCGTTGTAAGATCCATGGATAGTAGGCAATCCTGTTCTCTTGATGATGTAACAACACTTTTGGACCCCTGTTGTGTAGCAATTCTCAATTTTATTGTCTAAATGGGAATGTTCAGGTGTTACTGTGTGTCTTTGTTGTTTGTTTGTTTAAGTGGTAACAACTGCATCCCTTTCAGGGTGATGTTCTTGGAAAAAGTTGGGAGAGAAAGATTCTCTGTGGCATGTCCAGAATCTGACCTGAAGAAGCCAACTCTCATCATACTGTCATTTGGAATAAGCAACCAGGCACACTATCCCCACCCCCACCCAAATCCATCTGTTTCATCTTTCTGGCAGCTATGTTGTCTGTAAGGACTGTAGGGAAGTGCTTTATACTCTTTCTCAAGTTTCACATGAAAGCCATGGTCTGGAGCAGCCCTGGACTAGCCAAAATCTTGTCATCTTCACAGAAGGTGTTCCTGACATTGGTCAGTTGCTCCCACTGACCATAACATCTCTAACCAGCCTGTAAAAGCTGCTAAATCAGATACCACAGAAGAATGCTCCTGGAACTGATCCTATGATTTGGTTTTCTGCTAGTTCTTCTAGAGGGTGTACACTAAAATCTATGCTTTCTTGGTATCTCTCTGTCAGAGTTCCAAGAATTAGCAGCAACTGCACAGCATTAGTGTTTCTAGATCACCTGTCTTGTAAAAGTCTGTGGTGGGTAAAGGAGGAGGGAAACTTAGAATTATGCCTCATTGAGTCATTCTACAGTATATATAGCGAGCATCTATTGTGGGGTCAGGATAGGATTGAATATAAACAACAATAATGAAGACCTCAGGAACCCAGGGGTTCAGCCAGTGTCAAAAAGAGTAGATGTGGCCTTGAAACACTAAAACCAGGACATCGCCAGCACTTGGTAGACAGGAACTGGCCACACATTGCCATTGTAAGCAGGCCATGAAGAGGATTTTCATTTCCAATGTTGCTTCATGGGTTGCGAATAGCTAATGCAGCAGACACGGTGCCTTTCATCTGTATGACATTAGCTTAAAGTATCTCTTGATGTACCCTTTGTCCTTCTCCAGATAAAACATACCTCATATTAGGAGAAGGCATAGCATAGCTGGCAAGAACAGGAATAGTTGAGTCAGACAGACTGCCTAGGTTCATATCTTGTTAGCCTTCTTGTTAGCCATGTGATTTTGTGTGAGTTACTTCACTGTGCCTTGAGTTCTTCATCTATGAGATGACATATTATCATTTACCATTAGAATGGGATTAATGTTAACAAAATCGATATACCAGAAATCATTTCAACAGTGTCTGGCATGTGATAAGTCTTCCAAAGATGTAAGCTACCATTATAACATCATGGAGGCAGATATAAAACACTTTATGGCTAAAAATAGTTCTGAAGTTTGGAAGTTTTGGTGATAAAAAAATTTTCTAGGAGTCTGGCTGGGAAGAACAGAGCTGCTTCCATTGTTGGGTGTGAATCCCAGACACAGGCCATTACTACATAGGCCTGATCTGCTCACACCCTTGTTCACTCTCACTGTAAAAATAGAGAGAAAATCAGCTTTCCCCATCTTGGAGGGTCCACTCCATGAGTCCAGGCACTTCTTCCCACCATTCTTCAGCCTGTGATGAAGCAGAATCTTTATGATAGAGAATTAATGGTGGGACTGAGCTGCTAACCTCATGCCAACTGGGAGAGAAGAAGAGGGAGTGGGAGGGAGGGATGCAGTGAGTGAGGTAGAGAGACAGACAGAGACAGAGACACATAGAGAAAGAGACAAACAGAGAGATTGAGGGAGAAGGGAAGAAGGGAAAGAGAGGGAGAGAGAGGAATGAATTACCACTAGGGTGGTCAGGGGAAAGAACAAAATATATTCTTCAAGGTATGACACTGTTGATACACTTCCTTCATTATTCCTTGTTACTTATTTCCCTATATCTACATTTCTGTCATCTCCAAATTGTCCATTAATATAAAACTACCATTTCCTTAAAACATCCAGGTCAGAGACCACATGACTGAACCAAAATCTCCAACTTCGAAAACTATTATAGCAAAAACTAAGCCTTCAACACATGATCTTTGAGATGCATTTGAGATCCAAAGTCAGCATTCTCTGAACACAGAAAATGTCCAGTAAGGATGCTTGTACCTAGGAGTTGTTCCTGTCCCAACAGTATGAAACATAGACAGATTATTACAATACCATCAGTCTTGACCAGTTTTGCCTCTCAGGCTCTTTTTTTCTGGAAGTTCTCCTGATTCTAGCCTCCAGTCCTATTCAATCAGAGTAATTTTTAGCATTCTTTCTATCTCCCCCTTCTTCCATAATATTTCCTGCACTCTGCCCAAAAGTTTGGCTATGAGTCTCAGCATCTGCTTCCTGATGGGTAGAGTCTTTCAGAGGCCCTCTGTGGAAGGTTCCTGTCTTGTTTCCTGTTTTCTCCTATTTCCAATGTCTATCCCATTTGCCCTTCTGAATGAGGATTAAGCCTCTTCCCTAGGGTCTGTCTTGTTCTTTAGCTTCTTTAGGAGTATAGATTTTAGTATGTTTATCCATTATTACATGGCTAATAACAACTTATAAGTGAGTATATACCACGAGTGTTTTTCTGCTTCTGAGTTACCTCACTCAGGAAGATCTTTTCTAGTTCCATTCATTTGCCTGCAAATTTCATGACTTCCTTATTTTTAATTGCTGGGTAATATTCCATTGTGTAAATGTACCACAATTTCTGTATCCATTCCTCAGTTGAGGGACATCTGGGTTGCTTCCAGATTCTGGCTATTGTGAATAAAGCTGCTATTAACATAGTTGAGCAAATGTCCATGATGTATGGTTGAGCAACTTTCGGATATATGCCCAGGAGTGGTAGAGGTGGATATTGAGGTAAAATTCTTAATTTTCTGAGAAAGTGCCAGGTTAATTCCAGAGTGGTTGTACAAGTTTACATTCCTACCAGCAATGGAGGAGGGTTCCTCTTCCTCCACAACCTTTTCAGATGTGTTGTTCCTTGAGTTTTTGATCTTAGCCATTCTGATGGGTGTAAGGTGGAATGTCAGGGTCATTTTGGTTTGTATTTCCTAGACGACTAAGGACACTGAGTATTTCTTTAAGTGTTTCTCTACCATTCAATATTCCTCTGTTGAGAATTCCTTGTTAAGCTCTGTAGACAGGAACTCCTTAGGAGACCAACAGAGACAACAAATTGAGGCCTATGGGGCCCTGCAGAGACTGATGCACTGACTAAGGACCATGCATGAAGGAGACCTAGACCCCCTGCTCAGATGTAGCCAATAGGCAGCTCAGTCTTCATGTGTGTTCCCTAGTAAGGGAAGCAGGCTGTCTCTGACATGAACTCTGTTGCCTGCTCTTTGATCACTTCCTGCCTAGTGGGGGACCCATTGTCAGGCCACAAAGGAAAAAGATGCCAGCAGTCCTGATGAGACTTGATAGGCTGGGGTCAGATGGTAGGGGAGGAGGATTTCCCCTTTCTAAGAAGCAGGGGAAGAGAATGGGGGAGAAAGAGGGAGAGTGGGATTGGCAGAGGAGAAAAGGGAAGGGGCTACAATTGGGATGTAAAGTGAATAAATTATACAAAATAAATTTAAATCAAAAAATTAATATTCTTGAGCTCCACATAAACAGTAATTTAGTTACTTCCCAGCTACATGATAATAGAGGTCATGGGTACTTTTGTCAGGGGGAAGAGGTATGGGAGTGAAGAGAGTAGGCATCAATGAAATCATGACAGAGTTAGGGGACATAAAAATATACAATCTGAATAAAGAAAATGTGCGTTCTTTGTTTTCCAGCTTTTATTTGATCCCAATTTTAGTATCTGAGTAGGTTTAATTTCTTTCTCTTATTTGCTACTTCCTTTCTGCCTGTCATGTCTCATTACTCAGTAACAAGAAAAAATATAAATAACTAGGACCTTCAAGTGAAAACTCCTAAATCCAAACATCATTTGCAGTTACTCAGGCTTTGCTTTCAGCAAGATTAAATGGTGATGTCTCATAGATTGTGGGTGGGTTGAGAACAATACTTGAATTTCCATTCTCCATGGAGCTCAATTTTCCTCCCTGTGTACTTTCATCTATATGCTTGCCCCTATCTGTCTATCTTCCACCTACCTATCTAACCAATGTACTCCGGACCAAAGAAATGATGGTAATAGTGTCCGAAGAGATTTGAGAAAGTTTGAGAAATATGTACTTTTAATATGGGAAAAGAAGAGCACAAGAAAATCCACTGAAATAGATTCTTCAGCAAGTACTTTGTACCAGGCAGATCATCTATCTCCCTTATCTCCACCCACACTGTGCACCGGATCATCACTGTTTCAGAGGCAGAAAGACGAGCCTCAGGAAATGCTTTCAGGTGAAAATATTTTTGAACAATCATAAAAGAGAGAAGCAGACATGGGTGTATGTAGTCCTCATGGTTCCCACAGATGAGTATCACAATCAAGCCCTTTGTCCAGCAATCCCGTATCTCTCAATCTCTCTCTGCAGCACTCATCCCCTTTCTCTCCAAGAATCCTTCCACCCACTACTTTCTCCTAGGAAAGTTTCCTTCTCTCTATAGACAGAACCCCTTGCACATTCACACAGCCAGGGTTTCTATGACCTAGCAGCCCCACCTGTGTTAGCTTTGTCTGTGGGATGCCTCTCCAGGACACAAGGCTCCCAGAAGCTCCTAAAATATCCACTTTTTCCAGTTCTTATGCCACCTCCATGCCCAAATCTTCATTAAAAAAATAGAGAATTTCTACTTTTTACAAGATTTCAGTGAGATATCATTTTAAAACATCAAATATTTCTGGAAGTTTTTGTTCATAACAAAAAATATGCTTCCAGAACTACTTTAAGCTCTGAAAGCAACCACAGGTGAACTTTTAAAAGTAATAGTCATGTTTACTAGCTTTCAGCATGCTAAGACAGGGCTGAGGAAGTGGAGTGAAACTTTTGTCCTGGGGATGGAAACAATGTCACAGGAACCATGAAGCTTCTTCCATGAAGCAAAACCTGAAAAGAATGAGGTATGTGGGTCTGCCATTACTTGGTAACTATATGACCTTGACCAAGACACCTGTCTTTTTGTTTTCCTGATGGCACAAAACTCTGAAGATACATCCTGGTGACCTCAGAAAACTGTCACCAAATTAAATAGCAGCTGGGGAAGAGTTTTGAAAATGTATTATGTACAAGAAGTATAATATATGCTATAAACAAACACCGCTTCCATTAAGCTAAGGGCTGAGTCACTGAGACTGGCAATGAAGCAAACAGAGAAGGAGAAAATAAAACATGGAAATCTAGGAGCTGAGTCACTCTCCTTGAGCCTCCTTACATTGGGGATAAGGCAGTGAAGGTGACAGACCTAAAGGCAGGTCGGGTGAGCTGCAGAGGAAAGGGGTTGAAGTAGGGTTGTTCTTACCTCTGGAAAATTACTCTGGTGTAGCAGGTGAATGAAGAAATGGAATGTGGTTGGATCATTCACTCAGTCAGAAAGTCTTGCTTGCATTCAACACCCACTCTGTGCAAGGGAAAAATGCTCTGGGTGATTCAAGTTGTATGACGCAATTCCTGTCCTTGTCATAGAAGTAACAAAATCCAGTAAAATCAAGGTGAAATGAATGTCACAGATGACGTGTGACAATCCCTTTCCACATGTGTCTTAATGTACGTGTTTACTGCATTTAAAATATCACCCCGGGGAAGGCTGTAGGGCTATTCTTCCCAATATTTGGAAAGAGTTAGGTGTTTTATCTCTAGGTGGGCCCTGTGAGGTTATAAACAGATGCTCATCTGTTTTTGTACATGTCTAGAAGATCTTTGGAAGAATATGAATTCTGGGCATGTAAGGCCATGTTTTGATTTAGTTTCTTTTCTCTTTGTTGTCTGAGCATCTATTACCTGATCACTCACCCTTTAATTAACCCATATGTGGTCCTAAGTGTCTCAATATCTCCTTTGCAAAATATGAAGCATGATATCAGCTTTTTTAGAATGGTGTGCCAATTCATATGGTGATTATAAAAGCACCAACACATGACTCTTCTTGTTAGTTTTCTGAAAAGGGCTGATACCACTCCAGCTATTGTCTTGTGGGGGTTATAATTTGATTGTCATAAGTGGATTTTAATAACACTTGCTGCAAACTACAAAATGTTATCTAAAATGCTACATCAAAAGCAAACTTTCTATCTGCCAGCATTTTGAATATTCTTGACACACTTACAGGACCCTTCCTGAGAAGCTATGATGCTCATTTCTAGTAGAAGGCATGATTGTTTGGGTTAGTGAGCAGAGGGACCATGTCTTGCTGTCTGTGAATTTATCTGAACAAGGACATATTCTTAGAGTCAAGGGTATTACTTGACTGTCCTTTGAGTCTTCATAAGCTGCAGTAGATGAGAATAATTTCACTGGCAAGACTTAGAGCTAGGACTAATGAATCTTCATATCTTTTCAGACTCATCTATTCTGATTTAAAAGCAATGAATAGCAGCAGTTTGGAAAGATGTACTTGTTCATGGGCGTAATAAAAAATAGATGTCACTGCCACACAAAATTCTTAATGTCCTTTCCCCAGGGGAGAAAATAATTGCTACAAGGAATTAAAATTTAACTCCTTGATCTTATTACTTCAAAAAGGTTTTCTGTCACTTTTTAGGTCCCCTCTTGGTTTGTCCAATTTAACTGCAGGATATTTTATATTTCTATGTTCATTAATATTTTACCTGTATTTGGCATATTGCTAACAAACTAAACTTATATTTCATTGCCGTTTTCCAAAGAACTCAGAGCTTTAGAGGTTTGCGTTGAACGTGCAGAATGCAGACTTTGTGCCTGTTCCTGATTTAGAGAAGAATAAGAGTATGTAGACAGGTTCCTAGCCTCAGAATCTCTTACAAAAAGCTCCGCAGATGAAAAGGACCCTGTCCAGATGCAAAGCAAGAATCTCAAAGAAAAGAGCCATGTTTGTGCTAGGGAGGGAAGGCTGATAGCAATGCACTCTCTCTTGAGAATGAAGTCCAGCGTCACACTCTGCAATGCAGAATTAAATTTTACTTGTGCTACTAGCATTTTTCAGTGGTATGGCAGAAAAGTCTGGTTGTATGTGACCCCGTGGCTGTCATCTAATGCTTTTGGAGCTCAGTGTTCTGAGCTTTGGATGTAGATATGGAAAGGCCGTAACTTGTACTTGTGCCTGTACTAGACATCAGCCTCAGTCTTAGAATTGATATTTACCGTGCTCACATTTGGTGCTAGCACATTTTCCAATACCATGCTTGTTCATCATTGTTCACTGTCAGATTAATGGGATTTAGTCTCACTTAGGACAGACACCTTTGGGCACATCTGAGCATATTTCTGGACAGGTTTGTTGAGAATGGAAGATTAAGCCTGAATGTGGCCATCACTGTCTCTGCGCCAGCATCCTAGACTGAATACAAACTGAGTCCTGGCATCCATCCCTCTCTGCCTCTAGACTGTGATTCAATGTGACCAGCTATCACATGGTCCTGTTGCTTTACCCAGTGCTATTCTGGCTACTGAGACTTCCTTGCCATGACTGTGCCCTCAAACTATAAGCCAAAAATAAACCCTTTCTTACTCAACTTGACCTTTGTTGGGTATGAGAAAAGTAGCTAATAGTATGCTTTAGGTAGCCACCAGCAACTGCTCCTAGTTAACTACCAGGTAAAATCTACTTGCCATGCATGACTGGAAGATTTCAAAAGCACCATCTAAAATCTTAGGATTCTGTGCCTTACACAGCCTCTGCATTTTAATAGCAATGATTTATAACAACTGAACATTTGGAAAGCACCCATAATACCCTTTGTTATATGGGAGCTCCAGGGAGCATGGCCCCAGACTAATGAAGTACTTAAAATGTCATACACATAGTCCAAGACAGGCAAGTGCTAACTGATGGGCTGTTGGGGGTCTGACCTCAGGATATAGAGATATCATCTGGTCTTTCCCAAACATAAGCTTCACTATGTGATTTTAAAACTATGCCGCAAGAAAAGGAGAAAGAGGACATTTAGCAATAAAGAGATGGTGCTATTGGAAGCAGTATGCTATTAGATCTCCGTGGAATTTTTGGTGCTGCTGTGGTTGACATGACATTGCAAAGATGCAGAGCCTTGAGCATGCTCTCCTTTAGCCTCTCCTGATGCACTGGGACCTTAGCAGTTTAGGTCTGCTGTAAGGAACTGCATATACCATTTGCACATATTACCAGGCATAAGGGACTTTCAGAGAATATAGTATTTAGCAGTTGCCCTGGTTAGTTCTTTATGAATACACGCTAATACAGACTGTCCTGAGTTCTTTCATTTCACTTTGTACTCTAAATTTCTTTGCTTGGAAAAGACAAGACTTTCATAAAATAAAGCATTCTGAAAACACATATTGACTCCTGTCTTCAAAAGGACCATAACTCCACAAAGACTAAGGTCTTCTTTTGGTTCCTGTGTTGATTTTGGATGATTTGCACAATCACCTTCCAGAATAAATCTATAAATTGACTCAGATAAGAATGGCCTGCCTCTCTTTTGTCTGTGGTAAGTGCACTTCTTCCCAGGATGTCAGTAATGACGAATGGCTCTGCTGTGATGTTGGAAGGATGTAGCAGCCCCAGACAATTCAAAGGAGAAGCTGCAGCCGCATGCAGTTCAATGCTAGTGTTCCCTGAACCCACATCCTTCTCCTCTCTTCCTCTTCATAGGGAATCTTTATGGGAACATGTATTATTCTGCTTCAGTAGTAGTAGAAAAAGATCACAGACTACAGATCTGTAGTCTGGAGGTCAGAGTCCAGCATGCTAGCATGGTGGTTCCTTTGAGGACCTGGGGGAAGAAGGATCCATTCCAGACATCTCTCTCTGGCTTGCAAATGCCATCTCTGTCGGCATCATCCTGCGTATCTTGCTGTCTTAATGTCTAAGAGAGTTAAAGTATGGAAGGAAGGCTGTTCTTCCCCCAAGGTCACACACCAGAAGTCAGAGAAGTAGTGTCAGCCTCCAGCACAGCATATTAAGAAGACACATCTTAAAGTAATTTCTATCTGAGAGGATTTAGTTTCCAGTCTCCGAATTTCGTATGGAGTCAATTTCCTCCAATTACAAGACCTGCCAGGATGGAGAATGCTTCTTGTCTGCACATGGTCAATCTATGTGGAGAAGAACAAGTTAGAATGCAGGTGTAGAATCGTTACATAATCAATATTCAATTTCTCTTTTCTGATTAGGCAGTGTACGCATGCAGGTTCGAAGTCCTCCTGCTATCGTTTGAATGTGTAAGATCTCCCACATTGTTTGAATGTGTAAGGACTCTGCACTTGCACGCTTGATGTCCACTTGGTGGCATTGCTTTGGGAGTTTGTAGATACAATTGTTGGGTATGTGGCCTAGCTAGTAGAGGGCATGCATCATAAAATATTTTTCTGCTTGTTTGCAAGTGTTGAGTTCTCTGCTTCCTCATCCATGATGGGGTATAGAGATTCTCTGCTACATTATAAAGTCCATTATGACCTCTTCACCATGATGGGCAGGAACTGAGTGCCCAAACAGACTCTGCCACTCAGTATTGCCAGGTATTTTTGTCACCATGACAGGAAATGTAATGAATACATTCCACTCCACTTCACTAGTAACATAATCTTTGTTCTACTGAAGACCAAAGCATATTTTCTCTCTTTCTTACCACTGTCAGAGGAAAGTCCCCTAACTATGCTTTAGATAGAGTTAAGAAATAATTGAAGGCTTATTTTTGTTCCCAGTCTACCACATTTCCTACACCAGGGTTTTATAATATATTTTCTAGAATTTTCTTTGCTGTGATCTGGTCTTCTCCCTCTTAATTTCCACCAAGTTTCAATGATGAAAACTGTAGTTCTTCTTTGTTCATCCATTTTTACTCAATACTAATGCAAGTAATTCAAAGGCCAACCAGTGTTGGCTTCTCCCCAGTGGAGAACTGACCTTACTGGATGAAAACTGAAATCAACTCTAGCCTCTGCTTTGCAGATATCCGAAAGTGACCAGTGATTGGAGGACTCGCTGGAAAAACCAGACTAGAGATGGAGTCTTGCCACCATGTGCAGCTGGGAGACTTGGCATAGCCTTGGCATTACCAAAAGTTAGATGGATGAAACCCAGGATGATAACTCCATTTTAATGTGTGTTTTGAGTGTGAGACACATATTCACATACTGTATACAGCTGTGGCTCTTTGTTAAAAAAACTCTGTAATAATGACATACGTTTAGCTTTGGCAAGAAATACCATATATATTTCCTCATAAACCTCTAATTTCTATGTCTGTGAAACAGCAGTTCTAGCTAGCCTTTGAGTTGTAATTTCTACCAGTCACTCCTGGACCCAAGCAGAAACTTTTTTTGGTGGTAGTGAGTGAAGCACACAGTAAGTTAATGTGTACGGACTTCCCCTCTTCTTCTGGGGGTCTTGACACAGTTTCTTTCATTTTAATTTTAACTTGTGTCAAAAAAAAACTGGGCTGTAGACATTTGCAGTTTTATTTCATAGTCAAGGAAACTGAGGATACAGAAAGTTTAAACAAAATTGTCTAAGATAATGTAACTAGTAAGTGATGGAAATGACATTTCAATTGAGCTTGTCTGTCTCCAAATTCCATGTTATGTCTAGTAAGCATTAATTCTATCTCTGATGAATAAAAGGTTGCCTCTTCTGGTATTATTCCCATCAATAATTGAACAAGGCAGAGCCAGCTTTAGCATGAATGTCATTGTGGGTCCTCTGAGGTAACTGATGCATGCCCAAGCTCTTTTCCCTTCAGCTCTCCCCCTTTTCTACTTTTTGTTGGTTTCCCTGCATTGAAGGCTACTGGTGACATTCCTAGGGAGCATCAAGCTTAGGGCCCAAAAAACTCAAACTCAGAAAAGGCTTAATTTCCTTCATTGATCTTCATTGTACCCCACCTTGTTATTATTTAACTTAAGGTGTTGACTGGCTAGACAAATTGTATTCTAGTGCTGAGTGAGAGCCAATGGGCAACTGTCTACTCTTAGCCTCATCTTATAATTTTCATTTGTAGAATTTAAATTTTTTAAATTTATAGTTTTTAAATGATAAACAGGGAAGGATGGGAGGTAAGAGAAGATGAAGGAAGAAAGGAAGAGAAGTAGGGAGGAAAAGTGGAAGGGGGAGGGAGGAAGGAAGGAGAAAAGGAGGAAGAAAGAAAAGAAGGAAGGAAGGAATAAAGGAAGGAAGGAAAGAAAGAAAGAAAGAAAGAAAGAAAGAAAGAAAGAAAGAAAGAA
>NW_026594428.1:13163822-13166915 GCF_907164565.1 Psammomys obesus
AAAGAAAGAAAGAAAGAAAGAAAGAAAGAAAGAAAGAAAGAAAGAAAAAAAAAAAAGGAAAGACTTCCTCTCTTTAGTGTTTCACTTCACACTACTTAAGATGAGGACAATGCAGCCAGTTTGGATGAGACCAGATAAGCTAGGGTCAGATGGAAGGGAAAGAGGACCTCCCTATCCATGGACTTGAAGAAGGACATGGGAGGAGATGAGGGAGGGAGGGTAGGATTGAGAGGGGAGGGGGGGGGCTACAGCTGGGACACAAAGTGAATAAACTGTAGTTAATATAAATAGAAATTAAAAAAAAAATGATGTCTGGAAAAGACCAGATCCTGCGTCTTGCACGCTAGCTTAGTGGCTGAGGAAGACAAGTGTCAATGATACCAACAAAGCACCAAGGAAACTTCAGTTCATACCAAATTACCCCATTTTCCTTTGGGAATCATTGCTCAACTTTTACTGAAACCACTGTAGAATTGTTTTCCTATAGAATAATCATTACTTTCTCAGGGTTGACATCATGGCTAAATAAAGCAACACAATACAGACTAGAAGATTTAATCAGGTTTTTGGTGTGTGTCTGTGTGTGTGTGTGTGTGTGTGTGTGTGTGTGTGTGTGTGTGTGTTTAGTTTCTGTAAACATGCTTTGTAATTGTCAAGGTGGTTTACAAATACATATTGCTATTTCTGTGGCTATCATTATGGCTATTCATCACTCCTTCTACACATGGAGGAAGCTGCAATTGCGAAAATGTGAAGTGATTGTAACTCCTACAGGCCAGTTTTAAGTGAATAACCCTGGAGGAAAATAGATACTCTTTCTAAGAGGTGGGAGGTCTGTTCCTTAAAATGACAGACATCAGCCAAGACTCAGGGCTTACAAGAGATGCTTTCAGAATCTAAAGGGGAAGATTAAAAGCTAGAATGGCTGATCTGGCTACAGGATAACATTGGTAATAAACCTGTTTAGGGAAGGCTTCTTTTTACAATATCTATGCATACATGTGAGAATAAGGGAATAATATATATCATGACATTATAAAATCCTAGTTGCCCCAACTATGGCTGACTATTTCTCCATATTGAAAAAACAAGCAGAGTTGAGATTAAAGTTTTGGCTTGGAAGGATGCTAGTAATATTTCACTTCTATAGATGGAGTTCTTTATTTCTCTGGGAAATATTTTGTAAAAATTTACATAATTACACAATGATTTCTAATGATCTCAGGAAAAGAAAAGGCAAACCTAGTAAGAATTCGTTTTCCACTTGCAAGTATTGATGCAATCATTTAAAATGGTATTAAATATAAGGGCTTAGTTCGAGCTAAACATGACTAGCTCCTGGCGCTATGGCTCCCAAGCCCAGTGTCTGCCATGGAAGAGACAGATGTGTTGCTAACGGGAGGGGTCTTGTCTTAAGAGTCAGACAGGAAGAGCATCAGTGATGGCTTGTGTCATACCCAGTCTCAGAATAAAAGATCCATTGCAGCCAATCCTGAAGAGACTTGATAAGCTGGGGTCAGATGGAAGGGGAGGAGGTCCTCCTCTATTAGTGGACTTAGGGAGGGGCAGGGAGAAGATTAAGGAAGAAAGGTGGGATTGGGAGGGAATGAGGGAAGGGGCTATGGCTGGGATACAAAGTAAATAACCTGTGATTAATATTAAAATAAATAAATTTTTTTTATATATTTTTTTTATTTTTATTTTATTTTTCTTTTTAGTTACATTTTGTTAACTCTGTGTCCCAGCTGTATCCCGCTCCCTCATTCCCTCCCCAACCCCACACTCCCTCCCTGGTCTCCTCCCTGCCCCTTTCCAAGTCCCCTGATAGGGGAGGACCTCCTCCCCTTTCATCTGACCCTGTTTTATCAGGTATCTTCAGGGCTGGCTGCAAAGTCCTCCTCTGTGGCCTAACAGACTGCTCCTCCCCTGGGGTGGGGGTCAAACAGCCTGCCCTTGAGATCCTATTAGAAATAGTCCGTGTTCCCCTTACTTTGGAAAACTACTTGGTTACTGAGCTACCACAGGCCACATCCGAGCAGAAGTTCTAGGTTATATCCATAGATGGTCCTTGGTTGAGTGTCAGTCTCAGAAAAGACCCTGTGCCCAGATATATTTGGTCCTTGTGGAGCTCCTATCCTTTCCATATCATACTAACTTCCCTTCTTTCATATGATTCCCTGCACTCTGCCGAGGGTTTGGTTATGAGTCTTAGTGTCTGCTTTGAGACACTGCTAGGTAGAGTCTTTCAGATGCCTTTTGTGATAGACTCCTGTCATAAGTTCAATGCACATCCCATTTGTCTTTCTAAATGAGGATTAATCACCTTCGCCTGTGTCCACTTTCTTGATTATCTTCTTTAGGTGTGTAGATTTCATTATGTTTATCATGTCTTGTAGGTCTATATAAGCGAGTATATACCAAGTTTTTCTTTCTCCTTCTGGGATACTTCACTCAGAATGATCTTTTCTAGATCCCACCACTTGCCTGCAAATTTCATGATTTCTTCCTTTTTGATTGCTGAGTAGTATTCCATTGTGTAAAAATACCACAGTTTCTGTATCCATTCCTCCGTTGATGGACATCTGGGTTGTTTCCAAGTTCTGGCTATTACAAATAAAGCTGCTATGAACATGGTTGAACAAATGTCCTTGTTGTGTACTTGAGCAAATTTTGGGTATATACCTAGGAGTGGTATAGCTGGGTCTTGAGGTAGCACTACTCCTAGTTGTCTGAGAAAGCGCCAGATTGACTTCCAGAGTGGTTGAACCAGTTTACATTCCCACCAGCAATGGAGGAGGGTTCCCTTTTCTCCACAACCTCTCCAGCATGTGCTATCACTTGAGTTTTTCATCTTGGCCATTCTGATGGGTGTAAGGTGAAATCTCAGGGTCGTTTTGATTTGCATTTCCCTAATGGCTAATGAGGTTGAGCATTTCTTTAAGTGTTTCTCTGCCATTCGATGTTCCTCTTTCGAGAATTCTCTGTTTAGCTCTGTTCCCCATTTTTTAATTGGATTACTTGGTTTGTTGCTTTTCTGCTTCTTTAGTTCTTTATATATACTGGATATTAGCCCTCTGTCAGATAAAGGGTTGG